>NW_028259154.1:26436956-26591335 GCF_977971745.1 Zootermopsis nevadensis | reverse complement strand
GACTTGCAAGAGGTCACTCGATAAAAACAGGACTCCAAAAGAGAGATAACTTGTGACTCAGAGCCAGTAATCAGAAGTCAGGGGGTCGCCTTACACTTACATACCAAGTAAAGTAACTTCTGATTTCAGTCAGTGTTTTTACACATCGGCTATTATTGATTAATGGAGGTGATTGATTTATTGATAAGATTAAACGTGATTCAACGATTTTGATTAGATGTGGAATGTTCTTTATTTCTCAATGAAGATGCAATTATGAATTTCTCATAAATTTTCTTCTAATTATAATCGTAATTCGGGGTTGAAAGAAACCGGAATGAACTGGGTTCTGTGGTCGTCGTTAAAGACACTTCAAATTTATCACCACCAATCGGCGTCTCTAAAATGTTCATCCCACCAGTCTTCAAAGAGAGCTGTAGGTTTCTGAAGACATTTGCATATAAATATACACTAAGACAAGGGCGAGAGGTTTAATTTTAACTTGTGTGGGGGGAGGAACATTTGCTGTTGATGGGAACGAATTATAAACCAATGTTCGAGGTGGTAAATGGCGAATAGCAGATGCTTAACCCTTAGAGACACGAAAGACAAACGATTTAAAAATGACGAGAACTGATGTAAAGGTTTATTACGAAAACACTACACGTTTTACGCGGGCATTAGCTCGCGATAGGGAATTGTCCATCTGCACGTTCAATCTCCGAAACTGCCAAACGGGCTTAAGTTACTTGTTATATTCGGAATTCGCTGAAAGCTGTCTTAAACGATTTAATATCGAATCGTTTCTTTAGATATAAGCCACGAACCTCGCCCATTTTCTCAGAAAAGGTTTATCGCACAAAACCACTGCTATTTTTAGATACACGCCAAGGAAATATACAAAGTACAGAATTCGGTTTATGAAATGCTGAGAACGTTTTCCTGTGTCTCAGTAATGATACACTGTTAAAATCGGTGTTCTGATTTATACTTCCTCTGTACGCATTCGGAGAGAAGACTGCGTACGAGAACAAACAGAGCCGTTGCTGATTGGAAGGACAAATCAGAAAGTGTGCATAATACTAAAATTACGCCGTGCAATTGAATCCATTCTGGGTAATCATAATTAAAGCAGGTATAAGCAAGTTCTGATTATTCCCGATGGGGGGCTTAAAAATAAAATTACACATCCTAAATACATTTCTTGCATGGGATGCATTAAACCAGAAGGCAAGACGCCACTTGGAAGAACTAGATGTAGATGGGAGGATATAATAATCAATCTTAAATGAACAGGGCAGGGGAGTGTGAAATGGCTCAGGATATGGGCCACTGTAGGATTCTTATGATCGTGGCTTGCTGGGGGACTATGGCTTCAGGGAGGATTCTGGTCCAGTTACCGCAGCTAAGAAAATTTCGTATTTGTTCAATTTAAAAAAAAATCTATATATTGAATATTCTTTCGTGATTAAGGCTGACTTGCTGATAAAACTACATTAATAGACTTTAAATTGTGATATAATAACGTAAAGAAAACTAATTATAGACGGATCTAGAAGTCCAAATTGCAGTAATGTGTCTCGGAAGTACGAGGTTCGAACCGCGAATGCTTGAAATAAGCCACAGATCCCGTATAATTTAATCTTGCGTTTTATAACGTCTGCAGTTGATACGGGATCTAATCAGTCTCATCTAACCTTAACTAAATAAAGTATTATGTCTGAACTTTTGAAAGAATTTTGGGAAATTGATACAAATTCCTTCTACTTTACATGACAGACGGAACTTCCGCGTGTTGTCCAAGTCTTTTCCTCGTGGAACAAAGTTAACTGTGCTGGCCGGCTCACGACAGAAGTTACACACATCACGTGGTACGTGACGCCTGCTTAAAATATCGCTGATTTTTCCTAGAACCAGTCAAAAACAATTATCAACTCTCTCTGAGATTTCCTGACGAATCGACTGTTGCAACTTATACAAATCTTCCTTTCAACCAAAGATAAAAATATTGAATCATCGCCATCAGAACGACGCGGTGTAGCGGTAAGCTTCGTACTCGGGAGGTCTCGTGTTTGAAACACGACCCAAGACCGACTATCCTCCCAGGGTCCCCTACTCCCTCGCCCAAAACAACACATTCCACACGTCATCCGAAGGTGACATAGAAAGTTGGCAAAGTATTTTATTAAGTATTTAATTAATTCCAAATTAAATAAACATTCGCCATCTTAAGGCCTGGTCACTCGTCAATCAGAAAATATTTTCCTTCCCGCCTTTATGAAATCCCGAACGTTCATCACTTTGTGCACGAAAGACCTGTGTTGACCCTGACCTCACCAGCTGAATCAGGTCCACCTCATCTCTTTAACAGCTCCAGCCTGCCACGTGAACACTTCGTTATCCAACGAAAATGTTGTGTGCATTTCTCATTTCTCATTTGAAATACAGACAGTTATGATCTTCCAAGAAGAACTGCCAAGACTAGTTTGGGCCAGAGTAATCGTGTTTTGTAGCCAGTGCCCTACCCTCGCCCAATCTCATCCAAGTGCACATATCACCAATTAAACAGAGATGATATGGGATTCAACAACTATTTGTCTCTGTAATGTTTGATTAAGGGCTGAGGCATTCCCAGGGTTGCCGCTGAACTTCCAAATGATCAACACACACACAGCGCGACAGCTCCTTTATACCTGAAGCATATGCATGTCGGCATGCCAGATTTAAACAATTTGGCAGGTTTTCGAGCGGCTCTTTATAACCAAGGTCACCCACTTTTCCATCACTAGACTTGCAGAGTGCTTTTTTTTTATCTTAGCTTAAGACAGCCTTCGGACCTTGAAACAGAAACCACTTTTTGCAAGCTGGTCTTTCCTCCTCTTTGCCACTCCTCATGACATGATCATCATTCACGTTACTCTGTGAAACAGTTCGCTACTTCTGCTGTGCTACCCCATGTACATTTCCTTTCGCCAAAAGACCAGCAGGCATCCTCCGACACTACGACGTCGTAGCAGATACATGAAATACATTATACAAATTCATGTATTACATTAAAACTTCAACAACACAAGCAGCTGTACAATGTGCAATATTTCTTGTCCATGGCTGAGGTACAATTCATAACTTCAGCTTCCACGGACGAGCAGTGTCAAATGATTTTCAGTATTACTGCAGTCGTCAAGGATGAGAGCTTGGATCGTGGACGGTGGAATTTTACGGGCCATTTGTGTCCTGATACGGTGGGTGACCTCGACACGCATCATCCCAAAAACCAAAGTTGTACAATGATACATATTTACCCACACTTTTACATTTACATCTTTCCGGGTGATTCTTCTTCATAACGATGACCACGCGCAGTGTTAACGTGCTTTTCTTTTCATTTCTTACCTTGCCCAGGGGAATACTGATCATTTAAAACATATGACTGTGATGTGACATTTTGAAGTTCATAACACAGCCTCCAGATGCCAGGAATTTTAAACACAAACATAAATGCCCTGAGTTTCGTCTTAATCTCAAGGGCAGATTACGTACTGAGAAATTCTTCTCTGGGAAATTTCTAAATAATGGTCTGAAAATTTCATTGCTGCTTTGAGTGGTTTTTAGGTTTGAGAAGGCATCATTAGTGGTTTTGTTGTCTCTTACAATAAATTATAAATAATAAAAGTAAAGTTATGAAATAAAACTGTCTGCTGTGTGGCTGCTCAGTGAGTTAATAAATTAGCCATGATAACAGAAAGAAAACATTCCAGCTTGGCACTGGCAACTCTTCTCTTCAATGCACAGTCAAAATCCTGTGGTGGTGCCGTCCACATTAGATAAAGATGGCCGGAGGGTGAGGCTCACTTTCACAGAGTGACGGGAAAAGAGGTGTATGGAATTTTAACTCCAGTTCCCCTACAAGCTTTGATGAAGACAGCTTCAAGCACAACTCTTTTACAAGCAAAAAGAAACACATGACATTCTGAAGTGAAACTTAATACTGTGGAATGTCCATAAAATTCCATTGGAATCAGTGAATAGACACAAGTGACATGCTTTAACGTAATGTCTGAAAAAACTGTTATGAAAATTATCAACCAACAAAATGCAAAATGGAAAAATGTATACTAACCTGAGTGACAACATAGGATCCTTTCCAACTGAATAAAGGTTTGTGGAACATGGAGAACTGCAGTCGTAGCTTGCCCATGTCGTCTGCGACTCGGAAACTATCAGCAAGGGTGGTAACCCAATTCACTACATCTTCGTTGGCATATGTGATGAGGCCTTGTCCAAACTGATGTTTTCCATCTAACACAAAATTGAGGATTCCCCTAACAGAGTTTTCAGTCAGGAGTGTCTCCTCATCTAGATGCACAATCCAATCTGTGTCGGCAAGAATATTCACGCCATCCTCCAAACAATATTGAAGTGCTCGGGCCTTAAAAAGAGCCCCACTCTTTGGTCGATATGAAGGAGGAACCACCACCTCTCTCACTCGCCTATGTGATGACAAACCGACAGCTTTATCTGTCACAACCTCAATTATAAAGTTTTCAAGACCAGCCTCAGTACAACAGGTCATGTTACGAGCAACATTCGCACGAACCAACTTTGGATAATCTCCCCTTGTCACTATTCTGATGCATAGGAAGGGAGCTAACAGTGGCGAACCTTTAAGTGTCACTTTATCTGGGAAAGCATTATAAAGCGTGAGTCCTGCAAAGTTGAATATCACCTGTGGCAGTGGAAGGAAAGTGAGGAGACGTAACAAGTACAACACGAAGGTTCCAACATATCCATATCTATCCCATGGATCAAATTCTTCGGGTTTACTGTTTCCTAATCGAACACCACCGGTGAAAACTTCAAATACAGCAATTACTGTGAAAAGTAGAATGCAGTGGAGAATGTGCTTCGTCCTTCCCGTCAGCATGGTCACTAAAATACAACAAAAAATATTCAAAGTCCCTTGATATCCTTTCATTTCAAAACAAGTGCAAAAACCCAATATATAGCTTTTCATATACGATGTTGAAGTCAAATTACGAGTGAAATATTATCGATCTCCCAGCTTAATAACTTAAATCACGTATCTGGAAGACCAGAAACAAGGCCCCTACTCTAAACACAACACCCACACAAGATGCTACATAAGAATAAATGAAATCAGTCTATTTCTCCTTATAAAACTTAAATTCTAACGAATCAAACGTGCACACACCTTCGCCTACCATACAAACAAGGCATAAACAAATCACGTAACAATCACCAACTACCCAGCCGACCACCCTAACAAACCGGCAATTCCTTCCCTGCTTTTCAACTTCGATTTTTCGAACTCATATATTTTCATTTGTACATACTTCTATAAAACTCACCTAAGTGTGAGTCACAACAACGACAACAGTAACACACACTATAGTACTGAAGTGCATATCAATGACCAATCATGTTTATATACCTGCAAAGTACTGATGGGTTTCAAAGTATACGGTAAACTGGTCAGGAATGTACAAAGAAAGTAGAAGCAGAGTACATAGGTCTTTCAAGTGACTGCGTCAAGACCTTAA
Organism: Zootermopsis nevadensis; assembly: GCF_977971745.1. Classification (NCBI taxonomy): domain Eukaryota; kingdom Metazoa; phylum Arthropoda; class Insecta; order Blattodea; family Termopsidae; genus Zootermopsis; species Zootermopsis nevadensis. Next base: position 26,585,795 of record NW_028259154.1, on the reverse strand, counting down.
CCCAGGAGTCTTCGATTATAATTCAAATAATTCCGCAAAGATGGCGCAACAAGGCAAAACAAAATGGACAAATGTTCGACGTTGAAAGGGCTTTAAATTGTTTCCACAACAGAAATGAAAGAAACAGGCCCACAAATATGAAGCCTGAGTGCTAATAATCACTCGATAACCGTGACTTTCTACCCCACAAATAATAACACTGTGTGCATTAATTAATTTCCATTAAATTCTGCAAGAAGTTGATGCTATTTTGAATTTCATTCTCTTGATACTTTTTAAGCTCTATCATCTGTAACAGCCTATTATTGTAAGAAAATTCAAGCAGGAAATTGGAGCTACGATGAGGACGTTTAATGTGAATGTCTGGCTTAAGTCCGCTTTGTGTTGTATAACCCCTGTTGCACTTGAGGTATCTTGAAGGAAGGCTTTGGATAAATGTAGGTTATATAAAGCAGAGGGGGATGAGATGCACTGAGGAAAAAGGCATCTGTAAGCACAAATATTTCAAAAAAGGTTAATCAATGTTTTTTCCATGATCATTACAATATTATCCAACCACATGTACTTCACCAACTACAATATTCTGTACCAAATTTTACATAATACATCTGGAAACACTTTTTTATGACCATTCTTCAGCAAGAGCCATAAAATCACAAAACATCAGATTTAATATAAAAAAATTCACTATTACATGAAAAGTGAAAGAGAGGAACATATTATGAATATACCAGATTTAATCATCTCACAATAACTTGTCCTTTTTTGTGTGTTAACATTTTTATTTCCTTTGGTGGCCAAACTCGACAAAGAGCTCGAGCACAAATAAGCCCTTGTGGAACAGGACCATATATTCTAGAGTCTGCTGAATTACTGCGATTGTCCCCTTCAAGCCAAACATGACCACGAGGAACCTGAAGTATTAGACAAAAGTGAACTTTTACATACCCACATCTTGACATGCTAATCAATACTGAATTAATAAGTAAATGGGAAACAAGTTTTAATTCTTTCTTTAATTCTGTATCTAGAAATAAAATATCCTCTCCTGATAAAGGGAATGATGGTTTTCATTGTGTCATATATTTTGTCTCTGCAGAAAATATTAAATGGCAGTTTCAAACAAATTGTGTGGCCAGTCTTGATATCATGCTCGCTAATCTAATACCTATTGTACAAAATATATGTCTCAGCATGCAAAGACATATTCCAGCCTAATGCCAATGGATTTGCTTCTGTCCCACATGGACTGCCATGCATTTAATTAGGCATAATTTTAATTGCCTAAGAAACAAACAGAAACATTAGCACGTCTTATATCAAAGTATAATCTCTTATACGTACCACTTTGGATGAAAATCCCACTAATACTTTGTCACCTGGCATCCCTGTAACTCTTTTACAAACATGTATCTGAGGATTTGATGGAGATTTGGCAATTATTATGTCACCTTTCTTGATGCGTTGAAACCTTGGAGTTATGTGCTCAGTCAGAAGTATATCATTTGAATAAATAGTTGGTTCCATTGAGGGCCCTGTACACTGCAAAATACGCCAACAAATTATACACAGGTTTCTAATTACCATTATAATGTGTTACACACTCACAAAATATGTTGCAACCATTGTGTACTGGATCCTGATAACATAAATCACCAAGTATATGGCCCAATATTTGGTAAATGGTCTTCTACATTTGAAAGGACATCTCTCTAATGCAGCCTTTCCTATATTGTGGTCTTGTATAGAACAAATTTAGGCTGACAGCCCAGTCTTACTATAGGATAAAATGTCAAAAATAATTGCATCTTACACAAAATTTCGAAACTAAATGACACATAATGAATGCAATATTCAGCTGTGGTTTGCATCATCAACAAAGTTCTTCACAACCAAATATTTCCAAAGTAATTAGAATGGGCAATGGTAAAAAGGCAGGATGTGAAGAATTATATCTTAGATCTAAACGTTAATTACGCTGCTATATCGAACTGCACTCAAGGAAAAACCTACAACCCTACATTGTAGAATTTTACACATTCTAAGTTCATAATATAATAGGGATCAAAAACACACATGTACACAAAGGATAAATAAATTTTATCAAAACTGCTAATCCTCAACCCAGCTGCTTTAGATTCTAAGACGTTCTAGTAGAGAGACAGCTGCCTAATTAAAATATATTAATAATATAAAATGTATTTACTATAACAAAATCTCCAACATATTCTAAAACACAGTGCGTTATACAACCATACTGGACCATATAGGCCAGTACTCCTGCTAATTTTGTTGCATAATTGCTTATGTTTGGTATATAACTCATTTATTTCCTTCTTTCACTAAAACTCCCAGATTAATTTTACATTCAATTTTGAACGCTTTATCGCTCTTCATTTATGGACTCCTTACAGCACCGCCACCATACAACATTGCAGTTGTACCAATCATAGAATAAAACATAAATTTCAGCTTTATGACTGTGTTTATGTAAATTTATTGGGGGATAACGTAAATACCTAAAAAATCACAGAAGCTCTAGAGTAGAGTAGAGTAGAGTAATTGACGCTAGCACGTAGGTTGGTGTAGAAGTAAACACAGAGATAACTAAGTATATATTGAAGTCTCGTCACCAGAATGCAGGGCAAAATCGTAACGTAAGGGTTGCTAATGAATCCTGTGTAAAAGCGGCAAAGATAAGGTATTTGAGAGCGACAGTAACAAATGAAAAAACGATTAGTGAGGAAATTAAAAGCAGATTAATTTCGGGTAATAGTTGCTACCATTTAGTTCAGAACCCTTTCCATTTGCTGTCTAAAAACATAAAGATTAAAATATAGGAAACTATTTTCCAGTAGTTTTGTATGAATGTGAAATTTGGTCTCTGACGCTAAGGGAAGAAACTGAGGGTGTTTGAGAACAGGGAGAATAGTTGGACCACGATGAATAAAATACTAGGAGGTTGAAGAAATTTGCATTATGAGGAGCTACATAAGTTTTACTTCACACCAAATACGATTAGACTGCTCATGTTAAGGAGGATGCGATGGTCAGGGCATGTAGCCTGCATGGGAGAAAAGAGGAATACAAATAGGGTTTTGGTCGCGAAAAGGAAAGAGACAACAAGGAAGACCTAAACATAGGTGGGAGGATAATATTAAAATGGATCATAGAGGAATAGGGTGGAGTGGTATGGGCTGGATTCATCTGGCTCAGGATAGGGACCAGTGGCAGGTTCTTGTGAAGATGCTGATGAACCTTCAAGTTCAATAAAGTGTTGGGAACATCTTGAGTGACTGATGGCTTCTCATGAAGGACTCAGCACCATGAAGTAAGTAATATAATTGATTTACATTCCATAGATCCTTCATAGGTCCAAAAGCACAACCTGTCTGCCCTTCATACGCCCACATAAGCATTTTATAGTTGTTACCATTCTGTAGTATTATAAGACAGAATGTGCTGAAACATATTTCCTAATTTTTCTTGAGTGCTTTGAATTGTTGTATTTTCATATACATGGGGGAGCAACAGGGAAATTGATGTTGGCAACCCTCGATACTTTCCAAGCTGGACTGAGTGAGTCAGGTTCTCAAGGACTCTGGTCCGTGGAGTTTGTCACTCAGTTGAACACACCTGACACTGTACAAATTATGTCTTGTGTTAAGTCCATTATCAGAAGAAAACAGTATGCCTCTTAACGTAATTGGTCTGTCTAATATTATTCTCTTCCATCATTCTTTCTCACACATATAATGCCATTTTTATATTATGCATGACAAATTTTTGCAAATAAATTACAACTGCAGTAGTGACATTGCATAACAATTGCACAAAAATTACAAACATCACATTGAAATTATTCAATAGATAACTTTTTATTAGAGACACTTTACATGTACAGATTAAGCTGCAGTAACAATATTACAAAATTTCAATACTAAACATATTTTTAACATAGGCATATTGTATACTGAAAGAAACAGTGGTTTAATAATACCAAATTTCTTGGCTGTATTACATTTGTTATCTCTTTAGATCAGAAAATCTCCCTTGAAGTTCTGCACTATCTTCATAGCTGAAATTAGTGAAATACAATTGGTGTGTGTGCGCGCGCGCACATGTAGCCATTTGCCATATATTAATTTATTCTGCATTCATTTTGTTATACTTTAGATCACAGTTTACTTTGACATGTTTAAAGTAGTAAAGGATAATGAAATATAATACAAGAGGGAGTGTGACATGTTAGTAATATTAAAAAATGTATATTCTACGAGATATGCTAAAAATTACAAACCAGGAGAACTTAGTTTTTAAATTTAATTTCAGTTTTCCTTGAACTGAATGTTGTACATTTAAATATCTCATTAGTTTATGTCCTCTGTAGTAGCATTTTAGTTTATGTAAGATATATGCTAAGAGGATTCATAGATTTGTACACATACACTCACGTAAAATCGAAATTATTAATATATACACGAGAAATGGAACAGTAATTGCAATGCACAGTGACAGAAGAAATACCTCTCTCTATAAGCCCTTGCTCCCCCAAGTAGGTGCAGTACACAGTAGTAGTAGTACAATATTACACACATGCACGCAAACACACACACACACACCATATCATTTTTTCTTTCCCTTTTAGTAATACCATATTACATATTTGTGATGTGAACAAGAAATTAAATAATATATGTGTCAGTGCCATGGATATAACTGTCCCAGACAATGTACATAGGGAATTTACATCAAGCACCTAGAAGTTTGGGGAGGTCCGAAACTTCTAGGTGCTTGATGTAAATTTCCTGACCTTTCAAATCACAGCATTTTAAAATTATAATCTGGTGCCATAATATATGGTGGCTCAAAATTCAAAACATGAAAGGCTCCTGATTTATGTATTTATTCATGAATATGTATGAGTAAAGGTGAAAGTTTTCCACTTTATAAATCAAGGGGTGCAATCAAAGAACTGAAATACCTCTCTGCAATTTTAAACCAACAGAACACCCTCCTATGCCCAGTCTTTGACAAGATTTGTGGCTTGCATATGGACCAGTGCAGTTCTTTTGTTATCCAATTGTAAGCCATTAATGAATAATATTGATCCAAACCTTTGCTTTCTTCAAAATAGCTGATTTTTTTTACACCTAACTGAAAATTATGGGGTGACAGCTGAAATATCAGGTGACAAAAAGATAATGAAATCAAGGAGGTTATGGTGGGTTGGACAAAAATGTATATAGAATCTCCGTGGTAACAACCTTTGGGAAATGGCAAATCGGAAGACCAAAAAGGAGATGGATGCTAATGTTAAGGTAGATGTTGTGAAAGTGGCACAGGATCTTGTCCAATGGTATACACTTTGGTATTACTGATGATGAACCTTCAATTTGTGCTGCCACAGCATTAGTCAGAACTTCAATATGCAAGCAGGTCCTTTTATATAGCACAGAAATATGAAATCATAGTCATTTGTATCAATACAATTAAAATAATCCACATTCAGTGAATGGCTGTGGGGTTAAACATGAAAGATTTTCTAACTATTGCATTTAGTTTTGTAAACTTTACTAAAAATGAGAAACTGAACTTCAAAATATCATATCAATATAATCTGCAACAAATTAACATTATCTGATACCTAATAATAGTACAATTATTACGTGATAGTAATGGAAGCGACATCTCCATTAACTGTAGCTATGTAAATAAATGTTGGAACATTAATTGATAAGTCACGTAAATTTACTTCTGGTAGATAATTTCAAGATGAGGTTCAGGAAGATATTCTTTTTGTTTTAAAACAAAACAAAGTATTTGTACATAGTGGCTTAATGGAGAACTTCAGTGTGTCACTTTACAACATGACATAAAAAACAAAAGAATAGAATATTTGGAAATAAGGTAACAATTTAAGCCAAAAGTCTGTAACAAACTAAAAGAACTATCAGCTGCAGACACACTGATTTAAGATCCATTGTCTTCATTCTCTTTACTCTTTGTAGTGAAGTTCAATTGTGTTTTGTTCTGGGGGTATTTTGACCTTTATTCCATTAAGGGATATATTCCACTTTCTATATATGTGAAATAAGAATAAGTGACTGACATAAGTGATTTTCTGTCATTGCTGCCAATCACCATTGGATGCATACTTAAATAATTTAAATTTATATACTAAGGTATTAGTTATAAAGAAAACCAGGTCACCCTGGTGAGTATAACAGAAGATATCACACACAGCTGTTCTTGATTCATGTATAAGTGAGGATACTTCAGATTCCAACATCTATTTTATAGTTTATATCTTAATTGCATCATGCTTGTGTTCCTCAATACAATACTTTTATTTTCCGTCGTTACACAAGCTTGTTGTTAAAAATCATATAAAATTTCACATAAAATTGTTACATTTTAAAATTGACTTTTTTTACTTTTATTTTCCGTCGTTACACAAGCTTGTTGTTAAAAATCATATAAAATTTCACATAAAATTGTTACATTTTAAAATTGACGACATGTTTCGATATACAATTCTATCATCGTCAGGTCTATCAAAATTAAAATTAAAATCTGGTGTATCTGTTGCTCTGCTTATATTGCTTTTGTTTTTATCCGTTTTTATTACATCTCAGGCTTCTTCCATTTAATTTTGGAGACGCGCCTGGGTGCCTATATCTGCAAAATCAATTTTAATTTTTATATCGTGATTCTGGATACCGACATAGGAAATGGAATAATATTACTCTAATTTTATATTAAGGAATTACTCAAATATATATCGTATTACAAGCAAAAGAAATGCAATCACAAAATATAAAGTATTATAACATACCGGGTTGTGTGTGAGGTGCGTGTCCGTTGTTATTGAATGGCAGACAGCAACTGAGTTGTAAGTTTCGTGTGTGGCTATTGTGGGTGAAAGTTGTTTAGGGGGTTGGGTCAATGGACTGTAGAATGTTAAATATCGGATTGTTCGTGTAAATGTTACTGTCGTTTAATGCAAGGTTATGTTTATGTGTTCTTTGTATATGATATTTCTCTATGGTGTCTCTATGTGGTTTGTTTTGTATTATTTTTATAATGTCCATTGTATGTTCTATTTTGTTGTATGAATGTCCTGTGTTTAATATATGCTTTGCATATGCTGAATGGTCTTTATTATGTTTTATTGCTGTAATATGCTCTTTATATCTTTGATTAAAGGTGCGTCCAGTTTGGCCTATATAGGTTAACGGGCAGTCATTGCAATTTTAAAATGTAACAATTTTATGTGAAATTTTATATGATTTTTAACAACAAGCTTGTGTAACGACGGAAAATAAAAGTATTGTATCTATTTTATACTTCATTTTATTCCTCTTAAGAAGACATTTCTGCTTTACGTGGGTTGTCATTTGTATTATTTGGAAATTTAACATTAGCAGTGTTCTTTCTTGTATCGAAACTTAGCAGTTAAAAGATGGCTATCTACTGGGTTGTAACATCTTGTAATTTGGTAGTAGTTTACAAATGTTTCAGAGGTTCTTGCCATCATCAGGGTGATCACCCTGACAATGGAAGCAGCAAAGACCTCTGAAATTATGGTAAACTTATACCAGACTACATGGTGCTCAAACCCAGAAGATAACCGCCACCTTCGTACTCATCACTATCAGAACCTCAAATACTACATTAGCAATTAATTTCTCTAATTTAAATGTGCATACCCTTTCAGCATTCACTTAATCAATTGCATTATATTATGCTGCCTTTCTATACAGACCTCGTCTGATTTTGTAATTTCATACTTTTACGATTTTGTGAACCAGAATAACCTAACGTATTAAGTGCGACAGATATTGGCCTGAAGTTATTATAGCATTCTATATAATATGATCTGAAAGTGAAATAAAAATTAACTATCATGAAACAACATGCAACTATTTATTGCGCAGAAGAAGCACAAACATTTATATAACATCTTTATATTAAAAGATCCATATAATTTATAGAATTACAAACAAAAAGGGCTTTAATAGCATGAAAGAAAGAGGGAAAATATCTGGGAACTTTAAGACAAAGATAAAAAGAACAAACTGAGTGACATAAGGATGTTCCTTGGACAATGTTGGTAGGTAACAGTATGCATATAACATTCTGTAAGCTTGCTCTGTCTCCATCTTCAGGTCAGAATGAATGAGAGGAAATACCTATTAAGCTGGGCTGATTTAACAAAGCTAGTCCTTGTCACTGGAACACCTACAGACAAAGAACAATGTCCAAAAAGCATCTTGATATCGGACAACGTTAACAAACCTATAGAATTACACAACAATCAAGTGATGGGGGGACATTATATAATACCATTTAACAAACTGAGGAACAGATTAACTTCCATTACTGTATAGTAACAACTCCCACACACTTTCCAACTAATCAGACTTCCAGAAACCCTTACATTTTATCTACAGATGCTGCCACTGTGTGGGTACTATACTGGTATTAGATTCCAAGGCTCTTGCAATTTCCTCATGAATGCCATGACCTAACCATAGCAGCTGCAGTTTCTTGTACCTTTCCAGACACAGTCGTAGTGGATTTCCCCGCCGCAAACCTTGATCTGTCTCACCATACTGATCAAGGTACGGAGGAGACATGAAGCAGCCTCTACTTGGACTGGCGAGGAGAAGAATCTCACATTCTCGCACCCGGAGAAATATTCCAACTCCAGCACCACATTCATGGGCATGGTAAGTACATGCTCCAACTAAAGTTCTATTCAGCTCTGTCTGGCAGCAATAGCTCTGAGAGCACAGCATCTGACCACATACCAGACACATAGTTGGGTTTCGTGAGTCTTCACGCTCGCTGTTTGGGCAGGTAAAGAGTGACACCGTGTTGATAAGTTCACTGTAGTCTGCAGGAAGAGATACTAACTGGTTTACTGGCAGAGGGACAGTAACTGGACTCAAGTTTGATGCCCCAGACACGTATCGGCGCACCTGAAATAGAAACAGAGGAGCATAGGACTTCTGTATTTATATCTGCTTTGTTTATGCATCATATTTATACACCCATATTTGACTGACATTCTTCATGTAAATTTTTATCGTGATATTTTGAAGCAAATCTTATGCCATAAAATGTAAATATACCTTTTCTCATATGTTTCTATGAGCTTTACTGAGATACAATTTATTTCAAAATAGTCACTTTGGTTTCAGTAACTTTAATATGAAAGGTGTTCTTACCTTCTCATGATGTGCCCATTTCATTGAAAGATCAAAAACAGCCGGTGAAGATACTAATTCATGGTATGATTTTGGGAGACCCAAATAGGCACAAAGATTTTCAAATGTGTCTCCTCCAACTTCCATAAGCACATATGGACCAGGAACGCCCACAAGAAAATGGTAAAACAAAGCACAACAACGGAGGAATGGAATACAAGCATTCTTAACCTGAAAATGAAGACGAAAATGTATAAATAACAAACAGCAACAATTCTTAAAAATTTTCAGTGTTTAAGAAATGAAACTGTAGCTATGGGGTCAGTTCATTCACAAAACTGTAGTCCCAACTAATAGTCTGAAACTACAATTTTTTACTCAAAATTTTGTTAGGGCTGTTATAGTACCAGATATAAACAAAATCTGGCCATGAACAGTGCAGCTGTTAGTTTTCAGCTAGGACCACTAGACGAAGCTTATACGTAATTTTGCCTTTGTTTCTAATTGTGCCAACTTCACGAACTATTGTCCATTGTACACTGAGCTCTTAAGCACACAAGTAGACATGGGATGCTGTGTGGAAGAGGCACACAGAATATCACAGTTGAATGGTTAGTCCTTCTGCTTTGTACCTGAAAACCCTGAGGCTCAAATCATGCCTGGAGACCACCTATTTATAATATTTTCCATGATTTTCCTCTGTCCTTCCATCACTTCATGTTCCAACTTACACACTAAAATTCAAGAACCAAATATTCTGAGCCTATGCACAAACAAAAGGTTTTCATTCTTACCTTTGTCCATACACTGCGGGCATCCAACTGGACTGCATTTTCATCACTAGGTACTGCTGCGACCTTCCGAACAGCATGCAGAAGCTCTAGAATATTACTTTTTGCTGCTGGGTCACCTTCACCTACTTCTTCCACATCCATTGGCTCTTCTTCTCTTTCATTGAAATCAACCGTCAATAAAATTTTCACAATATGTGACAGAAGCATGAGTTTCAGTATGTTTAACTCTTGCACATTTCCAGAAGGAACTGGTGTTGGTTGATCACTCAAGAAAAGACTTGGAAGAGAAAACGTTAGAGGGACAAGTACTCCAAAACAATCCCAGTCAAGAATACATGGACCATCAGATGGATTCTCAAGAATCAATGACAGTATATGAAGAGCATGGCTGCTCGTAACTTCTGGTCGTTTCCATACGGCATCGAATACGCCAACAATACGAACTAAACTTTCTAAGCAGTCCCGGTGACGACAAGACAGGTCTCCAAGCAACGGTTTCTCCATGTCTCGCAACAGACATTCCAGAGAATGGATAGAGTATGCACATGATTTCCATATCATTAATGGTACTCTTGAGTCGCCGATGTGAGGATGGACACCTAGACCTTTTGTGTATGTAGCCTGAGAATACAAGATGATCATCTCCTCAAGATTTTCTGAAAGCCATGGTTTATCTGCAAGATTTCTGTTAGATGGGAAAAGGGATGCAAAGTCTGCCCCTGAATCACCCAATTCAATGGACACTTGATCTATGGGACACGTATAAAGCATATGCTGAACAGGCTGAGAATCTACATCATCGGCAAAACCTTGGAAGTCAGACTGATTTTCTTCTGAGGTCGCGTTTAAAGTAACTTCCCGTCCCTGAAGAGCCTGGATTCGTGAACTTCGCCTTACCTCCAGCTTTCTAACACCACTGGGAAGTTTCTTCTTGTATTTCAGTGCTATCTTAAGTCCCTGTAACCAAGTCTCAAAAGTTACATTTTTCTGGGCATGTTGATTAGACTGTGGCTGAAAAGTTCCAAGAGGTGGAACTAGAGGCAATACAGTGTTGCTGAGACATTCACACAAGGGACAGAGATACTCATGCTTCTCTATGTCAAAGCTTATAGGCTGACGGAGACGATAAGGCCGTCTGTTTTCCTTAGCCAAAATACTGTCAAAATACTTCTGCCAGCAATGAGTATGCATAACATGACCACACGTGCCAGTATGTGGAGCAGGGCCCACTGAAGCAGGAAGAAACAGGGGATCTGGAAGATCATACCGACCGCTTTCTTCCATGTCCAGGTTTTCTGTTTTACGGTGCTGACAAAGGACTGTAGATTGCTGGACAAAAGCAGCTAACAACAATGCTGGCCCATCTGCAGATACAGTTTGATCTTCCTGACAAAGGATGCAAGTATACTGCTGTTCAATAATAGGTTTACTCGTTTGATTTGGTCCTAATGCCACTGGTGCTGTCTCCATATTCTCTGAAAGATCCATGGGTAAGCCTTTCAGGTCACTCATTTTTCCTACTTCAGACACAGTAGTTTCAAACAACTTGGCATTCTCTTTCATGAAGTTCTTTTGCATGGCTGTCATCTGGGCCATAATCTTTGCTCTCTTTTGAGCGGCCATCATAGCTCGCCATTCTTTCTCCTCCTTTGCTGTACCTTCACTTTGAGATGTTTCCTGCAGAAGTGTTGAGGGAACAGTAGTAGATGGACCTCCTTGCCTTCTTGGTGCTGCTATTTGTCGGTATTTAGCCAACGTCCACACCAGCAAATCTTTGTGTGCTTCAACTCTAGCACTTGAACATAATTCTTCTATAAGCAGCTCCAATCTCCACTTCTCAGCACGTTCAGTAAAAAGTAGAAACTGGCAATACTGTTTTTCTTCTTCCTGTAGAGCGTAGCCAATAAGATGCAGAACTTTGTGCAACTGAGTTTCTGAGAAACTTCTAGCTCGGAGATTGATGCTGCGTTCCAAGACAATCTGCATGATGTGCAGCATCACGTCACATTGGAGCAAATTCGCCATCATCATAAAAGCATCTGTCAATGGTGGTAGTGGTGGTGGAGGGCAACATTCTGGTTCACCTGCAGCTTTACGTCTCTTACGCTGTGTCTCTTCAGATTTTGAAAATTCCTCCCTTGTGTAGTGGTAAAAGAAAACATTGTAGTTAGAATAGAGTTCAGTCTTCAGTTCATAGATGCCCTTTCCTGATCCTTGTCCTGGTTTCTTGAATTCAGCAACTTGATCTATAACTCTTTCCATACCAGTTTCATAGTTTACATCATCAGGCAATGTTTTGTTCAGCTCAGAGTGAGACAGGGGCTTGATGCAAAGTTGCTGGGTAAGTTCCTTCTTAATTCGGTCATCAGAAGTGATCTTCCCGACGCCTGGGGTATATCTCTCACCCACCAAAATGACGAGCAATCCTAAGAATTCTTCAACTAAACTAATTGTCTGTCTCATGCTGTCTTCTTCTGGATTCTTCAAGGTGTTCAGTTCAAACTGAGGATTAGCCCAATTGATCAAATTAAACTTGTTGAGAAGATGAATGAGGAACTCATTACTCTCAATCAACGAAGCTCCAATCTGGAGGAGGACAATATCACGATCTAACATCTCAGAACGGCACTTTACATTATGGTAGAAATACAACTGATTCAGAAGCGAGTAACCATTACGCCGCCACATTCCAGCATGTACTTGTGAGATCATTACCTGGAAAAGCAAGAGTTAAACAAATTAAGTGGACATAAAAAATGAATACTGAAAGTAATTGTAGATACACCCTTTCACAATGACTACTTACTTGCGTTCGTAGCACTGGTTCAATCAGTTGCTCTGGTGTTGGTCTGGGTGTTACTTGAAGTTCATGGCTGTCAAAATGAAGCCCAAATTTTTCCAAGTGGATATGTAGACCTGCTAGAAATCGAGACAAAGGTAGATGGATGGACACTGGCTGTGTTGCAACATCATACTGGATGCATGTAGCACTGTGGTCAACCAGCTCTCGCACCTCACCAGCTTGATTAGGATCAAAGCTTGGATTGTCATAAAGCTTTTTTAAGGTCGCCCGATATGCCTTGATAAGTACAATCTTGTCAGTGCCACACCATTCTAAGGCAAGGGTGATTACAGGAGCCAATTTGATGTGAAGATTAAATGCAGTCTCCCACTCTGGTTCATACTCCATATGCTGGCCTACTTGTCTTGTCACCATATCCATTCCTTGCATGAACGTCAGAAGATTCAAAAGCAGCGATATTCCTTGTAGGAACCCTTTCCGAAGGGCATCAGTCCACATTACAGGTTTTGAGCTGAGTAAATACTTCAAATCATAAAGTATATAATGAGCACGTTTGAAGGTGCCAGTTGGAACATTTCGTTCAAATTCCAGTTTTCCAGCTTTGTTACATTTTCTTGTACATTCAGAAATAAATGTGTTAAGAAGAATGAACAGTACATCATCATTAGCGATCAAATAATGAGCTAATGTTGGGACAGTGAAGACTTGAACAGACATAGAAGCTACTGAGAATGAGTGATCATGATCATCTCTCATGAAATCCTTGAGAACAGAACCATAATTCTTTGTGAAGACCTTAGCAAATGCTTTCTTGCTCTCGTACTCCATCAACATGCCTGAGATGATAAGGCGATGCCAATGTGTTCGAGCAGATTTCCAAAGATGAGAGTCAAGCAGAAGAATTCCCTCCACAATGGAAGCATCAGGTGCCTTGTTTTGGAGAGCCACGTCACTGAATAGGACACGGAAACCCTCTGCATATCCAAGGATCTTTTGCAGCCAATCCAAAAGTTTCATTGCATAAAACTGATGGGCTATCACATGTGTATGCACCACCAGCACCTTTAATAAGAATAAAATTCAATTAGCCACAAACTACAATGAATGATTTTATGACGGACGTAGCTGCGAAGAGTAGCCGTAAACAAAAGTGTCTAACTCATTCCACTTCTTGATACAAGGGACAATACATCAAACCCTAACCAACTCATACATATTAGTTTGGTTTATTAAGAAACAAAGTTAACCTTCCTTGGTTGGCTCCAGACTAGAAGGATAAAGCTGACAAAGTATTACCTTCAACGGACGATTTCCATGACGAGCTGTGAAACGTTCTATATCTGTCTTGAGTTCAGTGCAGTGCTGGAAGGTAGAGCATTTGACAACAACTCTTCCTTCTCTGTCAGTGTTAGTTACAAAATCAATGGCATCCCTCTGTGAGCACTTAACAACACGTACCAATGTAGTAATCACCTATTTAAAAAAATTACACTGCTATAGAATACAATACACACAAACAAAAAAATATCACATTAAGGGAGTTTCTGATATAAATCAACACATTTAGAATAAAAAAAACAATATAATATAAAACTGATTTAGCACTCATGGGTAATAATCCATAAAAAGTAAAATAGTGATAAACACTAAAGTAATACAAATCACTATTTTCAATTACCTACAATGCATGATATCATATGAAGAACAAAAATATATAGAAGCCAAAATTGATAACTTTTTAAAAGTTACAGGCCTTGTAAATACAATTTTCAAGCCATCAAAAGTCCAGAAACACACTACAATAAAAATTTATAATACTTACCTCTGCATATATAGAAGTGAGAACCAACTAACTAACTAACTAGATGGCTTACCGAACCCGAAGGTTCATCACCGAATTAACCAAAGCCCTCCACCGGACCCTGTCCTGGGCCAACAAAATCCAGTTTCCTTCAACTCCTATCTCCCATAGATCCCGCCTGAGATTATCCTCCCATCTACGTCTAGGTCTCCCCAGCGGTCTCTTCCCTTCAGGTTTCCCAACCAGTACCCGGTGCACACCTCTTGTCCCATCCATGCGCGCTACATGTCCCGCCCATCTCACCCTTCTCGACTTAATCACCCTCACAATACTGGGGGAGCAGTACAGATTTTTAAGCTCGTCATTGTGCAGTTTTCTCCACGCCCCATCGTCTTCCCTCCTAGGCCCAAATATCCTCCTCAACACCCGATTCTCAAACACCTGCAATCTGTGTTCCTCCCTCTGAGTGAGAGACCATGTTTCGCACCCATACAAAACAACAGGCAAGATTATTGTTTTGTATACTTTAATTTTCAGGTTCTTAGAAATCAGACGGGAAGACAAAATATTTTGGACTGAGAAGTAGCAAGCATTTCCGGAATTTAGTCTCCTCCTAACTTCCTCACAAGTATCATTTTGATTTGTTATTGTTGTTCCCAAATATTTGAACTTTGTAACCCTTTCAAAGGATTTATTAGCTACCCTAAGATAATTTTGCCCGCCTGTCTTCTGATGACGAGATACTAACATGTACTTAGTTTTTTCTGAATTTACTTCCAGCCCCACTTGTCTACCAGCCTCTAGTAAAACTTCTGCGTTCCTCTTTATTGTATTTATATCGTCCCCCAATAAATTAACATCATCAGCATATGCCAATAGCTGATGTGTCCCGTTCAATTGCAAACCCTCCTGCCTACCTTGGACCTTCCTGATGGCGTATTCTAGCGCAAAGTTAAAGAGCAAGGGAGACAAAGCATCTCCTTGTTTTAGACCGTTCTTGATGAGGAATGTCTCAGATACATATTTACCTACTCGAATTTTGCTGCAGGTTTCATTTAAGCACATTTTTATTAGACCCACTAGCTTCTTTGGTATACCAAATTCAATAAGAATATTATATAGCACTTCTCTCTTCACAGAGTCATAGGCTTTTTTGAAATCTATAAATAACTGATGTACAGTCCCACCGAACTCCCATTTTTTCTCTAGTATCTGACGAATGCAAAAGATCTGATCAATCGTTGATCTGTTTCGTCTGAACCCACACTGATGATCCCCAATAGTTTCATTCGCATATGGGGTTAATCTTGCCAAAAGAATGTTGGATAGAATTTTGTATGAGGTTGATAGCAGCGATATTCCTCGGTAATTACCACACTCAGTCTTGTCCCCCTTCTTATAAATAGGAATAATTATGGATTCCTTCCATTGATGTGGCATCTCTTCCTTATCCCAAATTAACTGAATAAGCTTATGGATCCTCATATGCAACCCTTTGCCACCTGCTTTAATTAATTCGGCCGGAATCTGATCAATTCCTGGAGATTTATAACTTTTCAACTTCCCAATGGCTAGTTCCACTTCATCTAAGCTAGGTTCTGGCACCAACAGTTCAGCTGTATGCATTTTAATCTGTCTAATATCACCAGTATTATGAACATTTAAGAGCTCGCTAAAGAAATTTTTCCACCTATTCACAATTTTTATTGGATCTGCAAGCAAATTGCCACTATCATCCTTTACCAAATTAGTCTGGGGTTGATATCCTTTCTTAAAGTTATTAATGCCTCTGTACAGGTCTCTGATGTTTTTTTCCTTATTATTTGTCTCAAGTTCAGCAATTTTGCCCTTCAGGTATTCCCTTTTCTTAGTCCTAAAGGTTCTACTAGCCTCACGTCTCACGTTACATAGATTATCCGCATTTGTTTTGTTTGGGTTCTGCAACCATTGAAATTTTGTTTGCTTCCTTCGATCTATTAATTTTGAACATTCTTCATCAAACCACGGTTTATTTTGCTTTCTCCTGTAGTATCCTAGTTTCTCTTTTGCTGAAATTTTGATGCAGTTTCTGACATTTTCCCACTCCCTGTTGATGTCCACACTTTCATTATCCTCATTTGTCTCTAAAATTTGAAACCTATTCGAAATTTCAACTTGATATTGTTCCTTTGCCTCTCCCTCACTTAATTTTTTCAAATCAAATCTTTCTGTGTCAAAATTTTGTTTAGTTCGTCTACTTACTGAAAGCCGCTCCCTCACTTTTGCTACCACCAGATAATGATCAGTGTCGCAATCTGCTCCTCTGAATGATCTCACATCAATTACATTTGTCTGCCTTCTCTTATCTACTAAAACATGATCTATTTGATTGTGTGTTCTGCCATCTGGGGAAGTCCAAGTGTATTTATGAACATCACGGTGTGGAAATTTTGTACTTTTTACAATTAAATCTTTTGACGTAGCGAAGGTCACTGCTCTGACGCCATTATCATTACTAAGTGCATGGAGACTCTCGCTGCCTATTGTGGGTTTGAAGACATCCTCCCTCCCAATTTTTGCATTGAAATCTCCTAGCAGAATTTTCATGTGAGAAGTGAGAACCAGACAATGAAAATAAAATTAAAAACCAGAATTACAGACACTGAAACCCAATTTATGAGAAGAACAGTGAAATACACTTGGGTAGGCCATAAAATCAAATAAGACATTAAGAGAACTACAGTGAAAACATATGCATTGATCAAA
This sequence comes from Zootermopsis nevadensis, assembly GCF_977971745.1. Lineage (NCBI taxonomy): Eukaryota > Metazoa > Arthropoda > Insecta > Blattodea > Termopsidae > Zootermopsis > Zootermopsis nevadensis. The sequence continues at coordinate 26,568,437 of NW_028259154.1, read as the reverse complement.
ATTTTGAAATATACAACCAACTGTATTCAACTCGGTGACAAAATGCAAAGAGTCAGAATTCCCAAAGTGTTAAAAATTACAAATCACATGCCAATATGATATTGCTCCCTGGTGGTGCTTGCTGATGTCTGCTCCATACACATCCCAAACTGCATTAGATTCTTTGTATAGTTTGTATGGACCTGGCATAGTTCCATTCAGTAAAAGCCATTAATTTACAATGCCTTTCTTACCTGTTCAAAAGTATGACTTTCATCATTGAATAGAACAGTGCAGTATGCATCAGGAGTATTAAACAGGCCAAAGAGATTCTCATCAGATTCCTTCACTTGCAGATCAGAAGGCAGGCCCGTAGTATACTCCAGAGTAAGCAACTGATATGCGTACTTCAGCACAGCCGTGAATGCAGCTCGGGCTCGCTCGGTGAGATCGTCCGGCAGATGATGTCCAGCTGGATCTGGTCTTATTTCTGATCCAGCTACGTGTATGTCACAGAATGGTTCTGACCGCCAAGCTTCTGTATCACCACAGTCACAGCAGCCACCCCCACTTGACGTTCCTGAATGTAAGGTATTAAATACACAAACATTAATGTTTTTAGTTATATTTCTTCCATAATGCTGGTCTAGTATCCCACAAGGTTGACTGGAAACAAAAATTATCTTTCAAGGTGTGTGTGTGTGTGCATGCATTATTTTCCTAATTTACAATTGAACATACTAGCACTTTCAAGGGCTCATAGAACTACTGTCTGCATTAACAGCAACATAAAATTTCATAAAATATAACAAATATTTACATAATTTAAAATATACACCTGAGCTGAAAACCTCATTCAAATTATAATGTTTAGACAAAGGAGAGAACAAAAACACCTTTAAATTATACCTTGAAGCTTCCTTACCCTAGGTGAGATGAAAAATGTGCACACATTTTTTGTTGTCAGAAAGCCTCAAGGAAAGAGACAACTTGGAAAACCTTGGCATGGGTGGGAGAGCATTTAAATATATTTTAAATAGTGTGTAAGGGCATATGTTGAATTCAGCTAGCTCTGGATAAGATCCAGTGGGAGGCTGTTGTGAACTTTGTAACCTTCAGGTCCTATAAAAGGTGGGAACCATGTGAGCAACTACTAGCTTCTCCATGGGAGTTACTTAGCATCCTTACCCATCTTGTACTTATGATGGCGATGTGCAGACTGCTTGAAACAGTCCACACAAAGGACACACGTAGGGTCCATACCACATTCACGGCAACTGTATGTTGGTTCTCCCATCTTGAACACTCGCCCACAGACTGATGGCGGACTATCCAACTGGCTCAATTTGGTCAGAACCTCTTGTGGATCACCATTACATATGAACTGTTCCAGAGTATCAAACAGAACCTCCTGAGCTTTGGCTTCATCATAACTCCAATCAAGGCTATTTCCATAAGGTTCAGGGCTATAAATTTTAGGAACCCAGATTCGCCAATGTTCCTTAAAGTGTGTGCCTGATAGAACTCCATTCTTGAGTTTATCATTCCATACATCAACACATGATCTTGATGAGTCAGGAAACACAAGTAGTACACGTTCCACTTCAAGATCAGAGAAGGTCAAGTCATTATCGATAGAATCCCCCATTACAGCAGAATAAGCATCTGAAATTAAATAAAACAAGTCTGAAAACTTGTTCACAATGAAACAATTTGTTTCTTTGTTTCTTTAACAATACTATGTCAAGTACATAGGTTAAATGGCAGAAAGACTATGTATGAAGAATTCGGAAGGATGTGCAAGTAGTCAAAACATAGTGTAATGCACTACCCAGTATTTGCATGTGAAAAACCATGAACAAATCAAGCAGGAGAGCCAGACTTGCGTGCAGTATTTGAAACCAGGACCTCTCAAATCAGAAGCTGTGAATCAAAATACTTTTCTTTCACACTTCTTCTCAGATTTTCTAAATGTCCTTTTTGTTGCCATATACTACCTCTATGACCCAATGAAATGATATGAATTTAATATACTGAATGTGTCTAGTGGTGCAAAGAAGTTCAAACTTTACATCCTGATATACATTTTCAGTATAACAAAATATTAATAAGAAAGCAATACAAAGCAATCCCTATATATAATAGTATATCAACATAATTCAGCACTAAACACACCCAATCATTTTTCTGTATTCTACAGGTTTTTAAATTATATTTTTTTACTTGATTAAATTCAGTGAAAGTTTAGGAACTGCTGCACGTACATTTTTACAAGAACAAAAGACTATGTATGCATATCCACACAATGGACTTCCCTTGATTAACATATATTCAACACACTAACCTATAATGTGTTATATATCTTCTTGAAAACACATTAAGAACAATGAAACTTCTACACTTAACAGTGATTTCACTGTGTTTATTTGTAATTTATGCAAGTCCTTCAAAAATAGCAGTAATATTTTTAAATATTCACCTACTTTGTTAAAAATAACAGAAAACTTGCATCAGGGACATGGCAGAGACTAAATAAAAGTTATTTCCATACACAATTTAAAATGACCACTGCTGTAAATTCCCTGTCATGGCCAGTGTTCAGGATTAGTTTCCAACCAAGCTGGGCTACTTGCCAAAGTCTTTCTTATTTTAAGGGGCATTGCCTACAGAAGGTTACTGTCCATCTGTTAAAAAAGAATGCCAACAGCCAATAAACATGGTCGACAATTCAATTAGCATATTTTGGTACCTTCAGTAACATTATTAAATGGTTCACTATTCATCCATTTCTTATTCTTCAGCATTCAGGTTTTTTGCTTCATTAAGCACAGGATAAACTTACCTTTACCAAAGCCAGGAACAAGCTTAAGGGGCTTAATACATGATATAATGTTGCCAGTCTAACAATATATGAGTTATAAATTAAAACTGAGTATGTACATACAAAGTTCTTCTTATATTTCTTGTCACAACAGACTAACACACAAGGAATAGATTTAAATTAGTAATTATGAATTTGTTCTCTTACAGTCAAAATGCATTAAGACATTAAATGTTCTGTAGACTATATTCAATTTGGATGACACTGTTATTTGTATAACTAGATTCACCTCCTCAGGTACAAAGTACACAGAAACTTTGTGTGAAGACTTGAAATTTGAGGTTCTTGTGGCAGTGAGGAAGTCTTTGGTTATAAGTGATGGTAATCACCTACAAGACCATGTAGCATCACAACCCAGAAGATCACAATCATCTTAGGCTTTTCACTCGTAATCAATGCAGTCACTGTTCAGTTATTCTAATGTGCATATTTGGTGAACATAAATTATGTGCCTTAAATGGTACTAAATTATCATTTTTGAACCAAGACCCTGGGACACACCTCTTTTCAACCTGATGACCTTGGTTCTATTGTCTTTTGCTAAAAAAAATTGTATGCTATAACAAAAGCACTTCCTTTGTTAATGTATTGACTTCTGTTGTAGGAACTTTTCCTTCAGACTAACATACACCCCAAAAGAGCTTTCTGCCAAGCACTACAAACTTAGTCTTCGTATGTCCTCACAAAAACCCTACAATAACCTTGTGTATATATACAGTATATAATGTTCCTGATATATGTAACCCTCCATTAATATAAAATACTCATGCCTCATTGCAATGGTTACTTCTCAAAAATAAAAGATCACCATCTGTTCGTGGGCACAAAAAGGCTATGTCAGCAAAATTCGAAACTGGGATCGGTGTTTATTGTCTTTAAAATTCCATTTTAACACATTAAACTTAACTGTTTTTAATTTAATTCTAGTATTTACTATTTAATGAAAATAATCCTCTAAAGCAGCATACACTCACAAAGCTACGATATATATAGCAAACAGCATAGCTCCCCTCAAAAAAAATGTAATACTTACCAAAATTGGCAATAGACTGAATCGTAATTTACTCCCTTCAGTCTCTCTTCACTAAAGACGTAATTATAACAAATTCTTTAGAAAAATGTAACGAAATTTAGTAAACTACAGACATCCTCATTTCATTATAATTGAAATCGATGTTATTAACAACAAACAAGACAATCGATCTGACATTTAAATATCGCTTTGGTTTGTATGCAGATACCCTATTTCCGAACAATACAAACAGCTGCAAGTAAAAGCCTTTGCCACGGACTGTTACTACGCTGACGACATAAATGAGACGAACACAGTGACATCTGTGACCACTGCTAGTAGGACTGCAATGCGAATGTAAAGCGGAAGTAAATTTGAAAACAATATCCTTGACCACCTTACTAAACTTTCACCTTTATGCCTGAGCTTTTGATTAATTCTGTCAGTTGATTGTTAGTGTACTAATAATACCACAGAACTATTATCATATAGTTCTACTTCCCACAAATCGGATTATGCAGAGTACCTACCAAAATTTCCCTTATGTGTGTGAACTCTGTTTTGAGGTTAAAAACAACAGTGAATATTATAATAATAAATTCATTAGCTTTAGTTATAGTCTATTTTGCCCCACTTTCGATAATTATGTAATAATCGAAACCTTTGTGTTTGCCCTTGGACATCTTTCCACATTCGTAGTTTTTCTTTTAATCAAATGGTTTAAACTGGATTTAGAAAGAAATAAGGTGTTTCACAAAAGTATTTCAAGCGATATTGCACTAGATGTTGTTATTGTTTTAAGATTATTGCCGCTTTTAATAACTTCAGAATGGCGGGTATTTGAATTCCTGATACAATAGGATTTTGAAACATAACGACTGTTTTGTAGAATGTGAAATTATCAGAAGTAGATAGGGTATATATGATCAAAATATATAGATTTCATAGGATTTTCTGGGGGTGAGATATTTGTTAAGACGATGGAAACCCATATATAGTGTAGTGAAATTCACCGGTTATCACTGTTTCTTTGGGTCTTTGAATGCAAGTGCAGTCTCTGTTAGTGAGGTAATTTCTGTAGTGCTATTGGTGAACCTGGAGGTAAAATAGAAGTTAATCAAGGCCAGTTGTAGTGCCAGGAAGTATTGTCGCTCTTACAGATGGAGAAAGTAGAATCGTTTTCTGTTCTTAAGTTGAATACATGGATCGTTAGACAGTGCGAAGCAATGGGTATGAAACTAAAAGCTATTAATATGGGTAAAGAACTACTTGTTTGTTGAAACAAAATCCTTAGCAATAAATGTACTAAATCATACTCGTCGTGCAAAAACAAAGTTTAAGAGCTTTTTTTTGTATAAATGAGATTTATAATAGAAGTCATTTGTTCTCAACCGGTGTGCCGCGAGCTCTTGCTTGCTTTGAGTAGAAGGATGATCTTTTAATTTAATATGAATGTTAAAAAATCAATAACTTATAAAATTATTATCCATAATTGAGAATATTTCAGTAATTAGTTAAAACATGACAGTAAACTTATATTTGAAATGGCTGTCTTCTTGGTTGTAGGTCCTTTTGCCAGCATCATCAGGGTGATAAGTGATTGCCCCGATGATGGAGGCAGCAAAGATCTCTCAAACGTTGATAAACTAATAAACTACATGGCACTATAACCCAGAAGACAGCCATCTTCAGACTTTCTGCCATGAAAACCTCAAATCAAACATATATTTGAAATTAGTGACAATTGTAGTAGCAGCTGTTGTTGGTGGTGGTGTTAGAACAATGGCTGTGATGGTACTTCACCTCTCACTTGATTGCAGATGTGTTTATATGAACTGTGTTTATTGACAGTCTGCCATGAACAGTAAATATTCCTGTGTATGCAAGGTTCTTTGTCACCCAAGTTTTGTTGAGTGTAGAACCCTTTCTCATCTCATTTCTGGCTCTAGAACCCAGTGTGGGTCCTGGCCACCTCTTTTGGAGGTTACTTGTTCTATTTAGACATTTGGTAGGACTCTTTGGACAAGTGATTACCCGTTGAAAGCAGTTCCCTTTGTTGGAAACAATTTACATTGAAATAATTATTATAAACAGTCTTCTTTGGTGTTTCAGGGCTGAAACAGCCTACTCCCATTCAGACCAATTGCATTCCACACATTCTTTCTGGCGAAGACTGCATAGGATGTGCCAAAACTGGTAGTGGTAAAACATTAGCATTTGCTCTACCAATTCTACAAAAACTGTGTGAAGAGTCATATGGAATATTTGCTCTTGTACTAACGCCCACAAGAGAATTGGCTTTTCAGGTATAGTGGAATATAATTATTACATTACTTACCCAGGTTGTACGAGGGTTGCCACAAAATTACTATGTCTGAGTTTTGTTTTGTTTTAATGGTATTTATTTCTGGTTGTTTATATACAAATTTGGACAATTTTACTATCATTATTTGTCCACATTATCATAATTTCTTTCAGTGAACCCTGTCCAATGATGAATAAGAGCATATCTTACCACATGGTAGATGCTGTGTGCCGTGTCTTTAAAAGACCAAACAGATGAATGTCTAAGGGTGTAGCTGTACAGCCCATCCCAACCTTGCACTATTACACCCTGTTGCACATTTTAGATTCTGTTATAGACACATTTTATTTGCATGACATAATATTTGTAGCAATAGCTTTTTAAATAATTTAAAATATGGGATACTATTACTAAATTAATTACATCTTGCCACATAACACAGATCTCAGAGAAAACTAGTTAAGCAAGAGGCAAATGCCCTATCATTACTTTTTAATCATTTAACCTCAGCATTTTCTTTCAGATGTTTCATTAGGGTCAGTTTTGAACGTAAAGGCATTCTAGCAGTGTTCTTCTTATTACAGATTGCAGACCAGTTTGCTGTAATTGGCAAGGCAATCAATTTGAAACAATGTGTAATTACAGGTGGGATGGATATGGTGTTGCAGGGGCAGGAATTGGCCAGGAGGCCTCATATTGTGGTTGCCACACCTGGAAGGTATTTTATTCTGGGTCTCACTTTGTTAATAATACACACTCTAGTATGAAGTTATTTGTTTGTGTGTTAACATCAGCTTATTTGCAGGTTAGCTGATCACTTGGAAAGTTGCAATACATTTTCACTGAAGAAAATAAAATTTCTTGTCTTGGATGAGGCAGACAGGTTATTAGCAGGAGGAGGTGATTTTGATAAACAGGTTTGTATTCCATAATCATGTCCACTGTCCAAATATTATTGTTTCATGTGTGATATCACATGTTTTTAAACCAGATTTTTCTTTATTGGTTTAATAAAGTGGCTTATTTTTTATGGAGGATATGTGTATATTCCCATTGGCCATTCTTTTATCCACCACCATGAAGGTCCGTAGTGATCTTTATTTGCATTAAGTAGTTTTCAAGCAGTGATACAGATACATCATATGTAAACTGTGTATGATGTATATAATGTTTTAGAAGTTTCCTTTCTCTCCCAACAGTTGAAGGTCATTTTCAGTGCCCTTCCCAAGATAAGACAGAACTTGCTGTTCAGTGCAACAATCACAGATGCACTGGAGAAAGTGAAAGAAGTTGCAAGAAATAAGGTGAGAAAATTAAGTAAGAATATTCTATGCAGCTTATCTCTGGCTTACCCAGTGCCAGTCAAATGGGCACCAAGAACTCTTTCCCCAGCAGTAAAGCCAATCTACTTCTTCGTCACTGTGAGAACCTTAAAGTCTTTGATATATTGCGACTACTTACAGGTTTTCATGTGGGAGGACCCAGCTGATGTGGCAACAGTGAATCAGCTGGAGCAGTTTTATATCTTATGTCCTATGAATGTAAAAGACAGTTATTTGGTTCAGACAGTGCGCATGTTTCGAGAGAAGAAGGAGAAAGGCTCCATCATGATTTTCACAGATACATGCAAGTAAGAAAAACTAATACCATACGCCATTTGATACGGTTTGCGATTTTTATTCAGAAACAGTTTGTTCTTCACGTTGTTTTGTGTTTACCGGTGTTTTAGAGGAACATGCTGCTTACACGTTTAGTGGTTTCCTGAAGATGCTGAATGTATGTTTCTCCAAAATGTTGGTAATAATTGACAAGACTGCGCTGTCACAGCTTATACTACAGCACGTGTTCTGCTGTAAGAACACTGAGCTTTTACTGTGCTTTTTCATGTTAGTCTGTTTAGATACTATTGTTCATCAGTATTTAGAATATACACTCTCTCTGAATTGTGGGTGGTTTTACAGGAACTGTCAGCTTTTGTCCATGACTCTGAATGAGGTTGGGTTTGAGAATGTAGCGCTGCACGCCATGATTCGCCAGAAAGAACGATTGGCAGCATTGGCAAAGTTCAGATCCAATATTATTAGGATTCTCATTGCTACAGATGTTGCCAGTAGAGGTGGGTATCACCACTTTTGTTTTTGTTTTTATTGTTTGTAAAGAGTTAAACTGTTGATTATGAAGTTCTTCTGGGCTGTGACACTGTGTAGGCTCGTACGAAGAATAATAAATTTCACAGGTAACATGTTGTCTCCGTCTTTAGTCCTGAAGATGGAGACATTATATGTCTCTACGTTGGCACTGCCTGAGAGTTCACACTGCATTACAACCCAGAAGAAAGTAGTCATCTTTACTGCCATGAGAACCTCAAAACTCAAAGAGTTAAACTGCTGTTTGTATTCTAAAGCATTTGAAGAATGCACTACATTAGGTATTATAATTATTATAAAATACACGTTCGAAAGAAAGAAGTTATTCTTCATATTTGGGACATTATGACAAGAGGCAGACGTGTGAAATTATAAAACGTACTACCAATAATACTGTGCTGTTTTTCTTTGATGTGTAGGATTGGATATACCAGCTGTGGAATTAGTAGTAAATCACACGATTCCTAATCTTCCCAAAGATTACATTCACCGGGTTGGCCGTACGGCTCGCGCTGGGCGCAGTGGTGTGGCAATATCTCTGGTTACACCTCATGATATCAAGCTTTTACATAGTATTGAGGAAGCCATCAGCACAAAGCTGAAAGAGTATGTGGTAGAAGGTAGGTTCATTAAGATGACAAAGTGAAATTTTGTTACAGTGAACTCCATTTGATCTTTATATAATGTGTGTCAAATTAATTTTGTGAATACTTAATACATTTGTATGTATTACTGTTTCCTTTCTGATGAATCGTCGTACAATTGAAACACAAGTTGTAGTTTCTGTAAGTTAGGAAGGAGAAAAGAAATATTTATTCTTACCTGACTGTTACATAAGAAATCAGGAAATCGTTTACTTGAAAACAGGCACAGGATGCTTAAACATTTAGTACTTATTCAATAATTGTTTTTATTTTACACCCCTACCATGGGACCGAATTTATAACTTGTGTTGGGCAAGTCCGTGGTCTAGGCAACACGGAGTTTTCCTCCGTGGCATCCCAACAATTACTCCATTCACACACAGAAGAAGGCAATGGCAAACCACTTCTGGATCATCTGCCAAGAACGTATATGAACAGGTCCCAGTCCGAGAAAAGGATGGAAGGATCCTGTTCATATGGACCTGTCGTCACACAGAACACTAAATAAATAAATAAATAATAGGGTAGGTTAGGTTAGGTTAGAACGCTGGCCTTGTAATCCTGGGGTCTCGGGTTCGATTCCCGGCGGTGCCCGAATTTATAACTTGTGTTGGGCAAGGCCGTGGTCTAGGCAACACGGAGTTTTCCTCCGTGGCATCCCAACAATTACTCCATTCACACACAGAAGAAGGCAATGGCAAACCACTTCTGGATCATCTGCCAAGAACGTATATGAACAGGTCCCAGTCCGAGAAAAGGATGGAAGGATCCTGTTCATATGGACCTGTCGTCAGACAGAACACTAAATAAATAAATAAATAAATAAATAAAATAAAATAAAATACCATGGGACCTGTGAGCGATTTGAAATTAATCATGCAAACTGAATCTTATAATAATTATGTAGGGGTGAAATGAAAGCACTAGAAAACTTTTATATTCATTGTGTGGTCAGACTCTCTGTCTGCCTGCGTCTTCGGTATAAACAGGAATAAGTTAAGTGGCTCGTTCTCAGGGGGATTATTTTGGATAGACTTCTTTGAGTGATTTTTTTTCTGATTTTTCACCAATAATTGTTTCAAAATGGATGGCTTGTCTATTTCTTTATTTAAACTTCATATTTATATTTATTTTGAACTGCATGTAACTGATAAAGTGATATGTACGTATTTCAGACAAAGAGGTAATGAAGATTCTCACCCAAGTGTCAGTAACGAGGAGAGAAGCAGAAATCAAGCTAGATGAAACAAACTTCTATGAGAAGAAGCTCATCAATAAAAGGAAAAATCTCATTCTAGAAGGTAAAGATCCTGATGAATTGGAGGAAGAAGAGAAACTTAAAAGGAAAAGGAAAAGGAAAGCTGAAAAGAAGAGCAAACACTTATCTTGACGAGATCATCATAGCTGCCTGTTACGACTGCCACAATACTGAGCAGGTAAGGGCATTTTTAATGTTTATTTCCGCGTATCAACAAAACTTTGACATGAGGACTAAAAGTTGTATGTTCCATCCAGTAAGAGTACGAAAACTTAAATACAGTCTCATTGTATATTTAATGGAAGGGATAGGCTCTCGGACTTACTCGGTCTCCTGTCCAGTGGGTACCAGGGTAAAGCAGCCAGCTGACCGCGTCTGACTCCGTCTAGTGTCAAGACCAAGAATGTGTGGAACTTTACCTCCACTTCCCCATACATCCATATGGCATGATGCTTAGTTAAACACCAGGGATGACCTGGTTTTGGATAGGGACCAGTGGCAGGCTCTTACGACGTGGTAGTGAATCTTCAGATTCCATAAATGGCAGGGGATTTCTTTACCAACTGAGCAAATATTAACTTTTCAAGAAGAACTCTGCTCCATGGAATTAATGCTTTTATTTGAAAGTGAATACATGTTTCAGTATTATGATTTCTGTACAGCAAATAATATTTGTATGTACTGTTTACAAAATATTATACTGCAATTCTTTGGATTATAAAGTAGACTGTTCTCCATGGTTAAATTATTAGCTCCTATCCAACAGATAGGACGTCTGTATGTTTTTTTAAATATCTTGGATCCAGTTCTGTTTTCCATGGAACAATTTAACTAAGAGATTAACACATAAAACTGGGAAATGTCAGTTCCTAAGGTACACATGCTAAACAACTGAAATTATGTTAAAAGGGTGTATATATAAATGTAAGCAAATACTGCATATTTATATTCACCATGTTTCCAAGTTTATGAATAATTTTTTGAGTTGCATTAGAAACTTTATTTAATTAAAATGTCCATCCAATATTAACAAAGAAAAAATCTTAGATTAACAGACAAATGATTGTTTACAGTAACATATTTGTAGACAAAAATATTTATATTTGGAGGAGTATATTATGCTTATTTTGAAAATTAAAGAGTTGTGCACATTAAAACCAAAATTACACAAAAGTTTCCATGTTCTACTAATAAACTAATATAAGACTGAAGATGATCTGGTAACATCCTTCTCCCCCCCCCCCTTATTATTCTTCTTCAAATGCACAGTTCAATAGAAAAAGTAAAAAACACTAATTGTGATATATTTCACTGTTACACTGTAGTGAAGCTTCTGAAACTTTCTGATTGTACTTATTAGCATGCACAGAAAATTTCAGTGCATTGGATTAATGCATGTCTTACAGTTGCTGTGTCAATTTTAAAATTATCCAGAAATTCTAACAAATTGTTACTGGAGAATAATATTTAAATTTGTCATGGATAGATTTACTGACGTTGGCTGGCACACTGAAATGTTGGTCAAAGTAAAAAATATTTCAAACAAAAGTTCTAGAGAAAAATGGGACATATTTTATGGCTAGTACACACCATATGATCTTCATGATACTTACGAGTTGGCATTTACAAATTGAAAACTAAGAGGCAGTAACAGCGAATGTACCAGAATTATTATACTACACATACATTTCCTAACTTGTTACACATCCATTACAGCTTCAGAGAAAACAGTAAGCAAGAAGAATTTATATACTTCTTGAGATAGATTACCTGGAAAGATACAGTGTAAACCCACAAATCCATGTAACTACATACATACTTACAAACCAAGTGTATCGATTCTTGCTATCAACTGTTGAAGTTACTTTGTGGCTTTCCCCAATATTTCCAAGCAAATTACGTTTAAGTAGGTAAAAACCAACTCGTCCTGAATTTATTGGGGGTCTTCTGAGTTGTGACATTCGGTGATTTCAAAGTAATGTTGGTAATGACCTACAAGACCACAGTCAATATCTGTCTTTCCAAATCCCTACCTGCTCACTGTTCATGATCATCTTCACATCATATTTGATTGTTATATAACTGCTGAATCTGATATTTTAGTGGGTTTGAAAATTAACCCTATTCACTTAAACCGAAACGTTTCTGTCTTGACCCATCTGCTGTTGTAACCTCAAGGTCGTTGTGTCCTGGTGCAAGAGAACGGCATTAAAGCGCCTGGCTCATTTATAATTTTGCTTGAATCTTCTCTGGATAGGTAACTAGTCCTAACCCATCTAGGAAGGCATACAATTCAGCTAGATATTCCTTTGGGTACTTGCGAAAATGGCCTACATGTGGAGACTGGTCCCAGCACTTCACGTACGTCTGCCAACATGACAAAGACAGAATTAAATAAACACATACAAGTAAATGTACTTGTGGAGGCAATGATCCACACATTCTGAAACATAGCAAAAGGTGGATGTGATCTCGGCCACATCAGTAAACTAAGAAAGACTCCCTCGTGTATCATTTGGGGGATGAACAATAGGCCACTAGCAGCCAGAAATCTAAAAATGCAGCTATAGAAATTGTACTTAGCAAAATTCTGAGAAACTCACCTTCAATCCCAACTTCTCCCAGTTCTCGTGAGCCTTCTTGTTGGACTCTTCGGTGCCTATTGGATCTGTTTTTGAGAACAGCATCAAAGCTGGAGACCTAAGAAGAGTTGAGTGAAACCTTTTGCTTGCCACTTCATAGTGAGATGTTGCTGCATCATAGAATGTCTTCATGTGATACCTAATAGTAGAGATTACGGGAAAAAAAAGTCTAATATAGTATGTTTGCTTTATGTAAACCAGTCTGCATAACTTAAGTGAGTAACAGAATCCTTGAGGAATGGGTCATTCAGGTATTGAAGAAATATTGCATTTCTACGGGAACTAAAGGTTCATAGCTCTGCTCTCAGTACCCGACCACTGGGCCCTATCCTGAGCCAAATAATTCAGTCCACGCCTTTGCACAGTATTTAATTAAGACCCATCTTAATATTATTCTTCCGTCTCCTAAGCAGTGTTTTCCCATCAGATTTTCTGACTAAAATTTTGTACACATTACTCATCTCATTACCCTAGTAGTTGTTGGTAAAAAAAAACAAAAACAAAGTTCTTCATAATGCAGTTTTCTCAATAATCCTGATGTTTCCTTTCTCTCGGGCAAACATTTCTCTTTAGCACTCCATTTTTGAACATCCCGAATCTTCATTCCTCCCTCAGATTAAGAGACCAAAATTCACATGAATACTTAACAACAAGCAATTGCATATTTGTTTTAGATAGGAGTCAGGAAGACAAAATATTCTGAACATCCCAGCTGAGCTGTTGGCACGTGTGCTTGTATTTTGGACATCCCAGGTTAAAATCTTGGCCCAGAGACTATTGATCTGACACAGGTTTGTGGTTTTCCTCAGTCCCTCCAAGCAAATCCCAAGATATAGCCTTAAAAAAAATAATCCTGTCATTTAACTTTATACAATGTGAGCTACTGATGTCATTGTTAAATAAACCATAACAAAATATAAAAATAGTAGCAAGCATTCAGATATACAAAATTTAAATAATCATACATAATAGTTTTAACACGACACCTTTACCCAAATAACGTTGACTTCTTCATTCTGTTTATGGAGTAATCCATACATTTGTGCTTCAGAATTACACGTATCAGTGAAAGAACAACTTAGTCTGTTTATTTGCTGCCCAAAATTGAGATATTAGAGTTATGGGTATAATGTACTCAGAAAGTGATACTTAAAATGCAAGACTGTAAACTCTTATTGGATTGCAAAATCTAAATTCGTAACAGAGGGGTTTAATTCTATGGCAGGTATTTAGTGTTTTCATTACTTGCAAAATGTTATTAGCATGTGTTGCAAGTCCCAAAGAGAGAGTTGTAAGGAGGCTGCATTGTATATAGAACCTATGTATAGTCTCTGTGATGTAACTTATTTCCTTTATGACTGATATATCAAAATGCATTACTTACCTAACGTATTTCGCAACAGTAGCCTGAAGGACGGCGTTGTTAGGAAACACAGCTCGAGGGAACCCTACTGGAATCTCAGTTATATCTACTGCACTGTCCCATATATGGCCCACAATGCGATCAATCACTGGCTGGTATCTTTCCAGGTCATGTGCCATCTTGACCATAACTTCTGCCCATAAATACCCTCCCACTGAGAAGCCATGCAGGAGACACTGTTGGTAACACTCATTTGAGTGCAAAAATTTAAGAACGTCTCCTGCAACCACCTGAAAGCAATCTGTCATTAGTACTGAACCACGGGGCCCCTGATCAAAGGGCCCGAGTTGAAGGGAGATTCATGGAGGCACTGAAGAAAACCCCAAAATAGCTTGAGATAGTTTCACTGCCTTTCTCACACTCATATGTTGTGCATTCGTGAAAGCAGTCACAAAGACTGCGTGTAGCACATATAAAGGCTTTTATTGATTAAGCATTTGGGCAGCATAAGTCTTATCAGTATTTGAATTCTGTGTCATAAAATAGTGGATACAGCGGGGAACCTATATGTATCAAAGTTGAACAAATGCCACATGCCTGAATTGGAAATAATTAAGCCCCATTGACTCTCATTTGCCCTCAACTGTTTGCGAATCACATGCATCCTGTAAATATAATTCTGTTTGCAGATGTTCAGACTTGCCGAGTATATAAGAATGACACTTAATACGGTCATTTAGAAAACATGAACCTCAATGTACAAACAAAGTTGTTCAACTACATTTTATCCCAGGATTTCTCATTTTATAGGAAAGACATACTTTCAATATCACCATATACATGTGTTCATATTTCTATGTCCCTCTCTCCCCCCCCCCCCCCCCCTCCCCAGTCCAATCCATTTTGGAATAGTTGACAAGAGTTTCATGTGGAACTCTGTGTGAAGGTCGTGAATTCTACCCGACGTTTGAGATGTAAGCAATACTGGTTAATGTAGGCCCTTCTTTTTTGAAGAATATTTAATCTTTTTGGCAGCTCAGAAACTTTTTTGTCTTCCTGTCTGCTATCTGAAAATGTAAAGATTAAATTATAATACTTACTGTTTTGTGTGGGTATGAAACCTAGTCTCACATTAAAGGAACAACATCATTTAAGGGTGTTTGAGAACAGGGTGCTCTGAATAATATAGTGGGACAGATTTCTTTTACTTTTAAAATGGTAGTGCTTAACAATCAATGTTTCTTTCAGAACAGTTGTTAGCATTCTCTTTATATGGCAGAAGTCCTCTGTGTAAATAAAAACAGGCATAAGCACAGCAGTGAAAAATTATATATTATCTCCTGGGTTACGATGCCATGCTGAAGGTTTATGCTGCAGTACACGATCAATACTCCACCTGCCCAAAATCATATTTTCCTTTAATTTGAACTCAAAAGATGTGAGTTTCTCAGAGCTGTCTTCTCGCTTACAATGATATATGGACTCGTAGGTAGATACCTGCCTATAAGTTCACATAACATCATAATTCAGAAAACATTGCTAAGACCATTAAGTTTAATGACTAAAATATGGCAGTGCATATAAATTTTAAAATTAATTTTCTTACCTGGGTGCCTTTCATTGGCCATAGTAACTGCCATGGAGTAATGCTGACGCTGAGTACATCAAAACCTTGATCCATATAAAAATTGGCATATTTCAGGATATGCTTCCTCTTTGCCATTAGCCAAGAAAGCATCACAACCAGTGGTGTGTTATTCTCACCAGGTTTTGGATAAGTGAGGCACAGAGGCGAGCTTTTGTCAATCTTGATGTCATTATGAGCGCTGATAAGTTCAATATTTTTTGTGATCTGATTTGCTGAATATGGTCTGTTTTGTGGTGACCAAGTAAGACCAATGCAGGCAGCAAATGGAACTTGAGTTAGTGATTTCTGGAAAAAAAAATACAGAAACACAGTCTTAAACAATATTCCTTGCTAAGTATTCACGAATCCAAACAATTGATCAGACAAAAGTCACGGCTATCATAAAAGTAAACTATTCTGTACATTTTTATCTATGATGGATCACTTCTAAGAAATTGAATACACTTTTATTTTAGAATAAAATCATTTATATGCATACATGACCATGAATTTGTCCACTCTATTTATATAAGATTTCAGCAGACTACTGGATGGATTGTACATTATTTAATGGTACTGTATCAAGTGCAGTGGTTGTTAAGTGTGCTGAATTATCTTGAAAGGACTGAGGAAAATCTCAGGAAAGTTGATGTTGTGGGTAGCCTCCAGTGGCATAATGTCATCTAAATCCATCCAGCTGTTCTCGAGTTGAACTATGTGGACTGACAGACATGGTCAGCCCTATGTGGGTCATGACAGTCGTTAACCAGACATAGGTGGCAGTGGTTTCATGGTTAGTCATGCAAATTGTAAGGCCAAGATTCCCAGCATAACCATGGTAATAGTTATAATAATTTAAGCATAACATATAGTCAAGGATGAAAACCCTAACAGCGTTATAGTGGCAGTGATAAATTAATTTATGCACAGTAGACATAGTTATACATATTCTCATACTTATATAATAATTTACTTACATGATTCATGATTACTGAATTTCTGGCTGTGCCCTTCACAGCCAGTGCCATTGCCATCCTAAACAATGACATTACATTCAGAGCAATACACTAAATGATAAAACTGAAGAAATTTATCTCCAAGGTAATCTATAAAGAAATGCACAAGAATTATCAATACAGAACATGAAAGTCCACATTAACTCGTACAAAATGTTATAATTATATAATAATGCCAAACAAGGGATGTAACTGTGATTAACTGCATGAAGTGGTGGAGTGCTTGCAAAACTGGTGGTGTCTCATTTAGTAAAGAAACTATGCATTTTATGGAGCCAAAAGGTTCATTACCATTTCACAAGAACCTGCTACTGGATCCTTGCCAGAGCTTGTGCAATGCAGTCTTGCCCTCACATTCCATTTCCTTAAAATCTATTTTAATATTATCCTCCCATACATGTCCAGGTCTCTCTAGTGGCTTCTTTCCTTCAGGTTTTAAAATGTTTAAATGCCAAAGATTCATGCAAATATTAAGCTCTGTTAGATATAACATGGTATTGTTTCAGATATATGTTGTTAAAAAGGCCTTTTTACTTTGAGAAAATTTTTTGCTGGCTTTTATATATTCGATTTAAAAACAATTTTACGATTGCATTACACTGTATGCTCCAACCTGCTATCACCATACACGTCACCTTTTCCCAATATAATATACATGCATACTGGCAGGAGAATCACAAAATAAATGTAAACGTAAAACGGCCGTACCTGTTCTTCATAATTTTCTATGTACAACGCTGTGTTAGTTCTAACCTCAAATCTGGAATACGAAACTGTTCAAGAAGTTATCGTCTTTCCTTCACTTAGAAGTATGAAACAAATCCTGTACCGAATCTTTGCAGTCTGTTTTTGTGCTGTACAATTTCAATCGTGAACTTTCCATCAAGTGTCCCTGCATGTAGCGAACTGGTGAATTGTAAACACTTGTCCTCACAAGGCTACCCTATACCACAAAAAGTTAGCATACACTACCGTTGCATAAAAAACTTTTATATGATAAGTGCTTAACTTGGTTGCTATGGCTGTTTATCGACGGGCTTGACCTTCGGTCTTCCGCCTGAGTGTTCATTTCTCACTGCCGTTCTGTGAAACTGAATAATTTCACGACTTGCATATGGTATCATACACTTGTCCAGATAGAGTGTACGTGCAATTGTTTATCGGGACGTGTTTTATAATGAGAAATCGTCGAGCACATTACAAGGTGCCTATATTGCTAGTTTGCCGTCGTCCACTCGCAGTTCAGGACATGGGTGGAATAGAAATCATTATAAATATCGCACTTCATCTGTTCTCTGTAGTTCTGACTACAGTTGGGGTTGTCGTCGGTAGGAATTTAAATGGCGATGTCAAACATGTTGCAAGTGCAGAAACTAAAAAATTTCAGAAGTACTGATTTATGAAAAATACTTACAGAAGAAAACCAACTTCATCCCCATATGTTACGGGCTGAGTTGCTTAATTTTGTAAGTATTTTGTAATAGAGTGTAACATGTACCTGGGGGAGCTTGGAGGTTATGTAAATATATCCCAATGGGAACATGCCTTATAACTCGCCACAAATAGGATTCAACCATCTCACTTTCTACAGTGGGTTAAAATAGAGATTTATCAGGGGTGTGGTGTGCTGTGCTGTTAGTTTGTTAATAGGGGACTCGCGCCAGCAAACAATTTTTTTCGTCGTTTTGGGAGTTGGGATGGGCAAGGTATATTGATATATGGATAAACGAGTATAGTTTTTTATACGGGTTTATTGCCTTTGTAATCCGACATTTTGTGTGATAAAATAGTTAAAAGTTATTAAGATTCTCACAGGAACGCTTGCACCAGATCCTAGACATGTAGGCTATAGCCACCTAACAGTGCAATTATCACCACAGCATAGTATTTAAAAAAAAAATCGTTATTGGTACATACCTAATGATCCAGATCAGTAGTTTTGGAGATGCAACATGCATGGACACAAAACCTCTGACCACATGTTTAAAGTATGTGTAAGAAAATAAAACCAAAAATGTTGCCAAATTTTTAATACAATTATAAATAGTGTGATAAATCATTGATCTTTCTCCCTATTCAGAGAGAGTATCATTAAATGGCAGTTGTTGCAATGTACATTTTTCGATGTAAATTTCTTTAAAATGTCAGTGAACCATAATGACAAATGAAAATGATCAGTTCTGTTGAATACACAGATTTGCATAAAGGAAATAGCCATTTTTCACTTTGAATTCTGTTTTTATAAAGAGCTAGAAGCCACATACATAACTTACTGTAATCATGTAGGATAATGTTGTAGGACTTACATGATGGTTCTGAGGGCTGTCCATACTTGTTACTCACCTAAGATACCTCAGCCATTATAAATGATTATGATAATAAATTAACACTATTAGTTATCATTTCTTGGAATTAGACTTTGTCCTGGTGTTTCTTAAAATGCAGCACACCAGAAGCCGTGCCTGTTCCCCTCTTCAGCAAAGGCAAATCTATTTTGAATGAGCTACTTTGTTTTGGATTCTGTAACATAATGCTGAGAAATGTACTTATTCTGTGTAAATCTTCTGGCCATACTCTTTGAGATCATCTTCACGTATCAAATACAGAGAATGAATTCTTAGATGAAATAAATGCCACAAAATTATCACAAATGTATGTATAGGTGAACTACATGCATTGCCTTGTAAGTAAATTTTGACTTTCATCTGCTCACATTTCACATCTGTGAAAGAAACTACGTTGCCAGATTGACAGGAAGCTTGCAGCCTCTGTCATTGGTTAAAGAAGTGAGGAATTGTGATGAGAATTAAATTGTCTTTTGTGAGTTATACATAACTATGTCTTTTCAACAGGCTCCTTAGAATTGACAGCTGTATTGCTCCTGCTTGCTAGTAGGAACTTGGCCACCTCGACATATCCGTTCTGTCTAGCCCAGTCTATAGGAGTCTTCCCAAAGTTATCTGTCGCATTCACATTAGCACCGCTATGTACAAGCAACTTCGTAGTTTCCATATGTCCCGCTCTGGCAGCGAGATGGAGAGGCGTCAGCTTCTCGTCCCCTAGCGCGTCAACAGTGGCCCCTTTGCTGAGCAACAGACGACATATGTCTGTGTAGCCATACCATACAGCATAGTGCAGTGGAGTGAAGCCCTGTCTGTTTGATACGTCAATATTTGCGCCCTGAGCCGCAAGCCAGCGTACCACTTCCAGTCGTCCGTACAGGGTCGCTTGCAGTAGTGGAGTCCGACCGTATTCTTTCTCTTTGAGGTTTAAGTTTGCTCCGCGATGAACCAGTGCTTGCACGGCCTTGAGATTTCCTTTCTGGGCTGATCTGACAACAGACATGTACATAATATTTTTAGTATTATGCTTTACAAAGAATACAAAAAGCTTGGATATTGTCTGATTTTCATGAAAGTCGGTTTGAAGGATGTTTTGCCAGGAACACCTTGGTGTTCCTAAGCCACTAGCTTATTTGACAGCCGTGGGTCATCCACCCATACTAATGGCTATGAAAGTCAGTTTACTTACCGGACAGTAAATGCATTAAACTAGTGCTCAAGTCCTGTGCTAATTTTGAAATATACGAATTAACTTTTATAGGTATTTTGAGTAGTCAGCGGTTCAGACATTACGGCTGTTGAAATTTCTTAACCAGGCACAATTCATTACAGGATTATGAAATCATGCTGAAAGGCGTATCTTAAATTGAAATATAATTTTGAAGGTGGCAGTCTTCTGTGATGTTGTACCATGTAGTTTGATAGAAATTGACCGACATTTCAGGGGTGCTTACTGCCTGAAGATGGAGGATCTAAGCACCTCTGATGTGTCTTCGTACTTAACATTTGTAACTTAACAGGAAAGGGCTGTGAAATGAGGTTAGATGTAAATGTCTACCGAAGACAACGGTGATGGCCTTCCAGTTTGTCTGTCGAACAGGGGTTACAAGCTTGGCATCTAGTATAATGTGACATCTGGGAGACCTAGACGTAGATGTGAGGGTAATATTAAAGTGGAGTTTAAATATTGTGTGGTAGTTGACTGCATTCAAATGGCTCGGGTTATTTTCAAGTGGCGAGCTCATGGCGAAGGTGGTAATGAATCTTGAGGTTCCTTGAAAGGCAGTCTTGGGTTTTTGGGGTGACTATCAGCTTCTCAAGAAGGATTGTTATGTGGAGTTGATTATCCCATGACATGCTCAGTCAGTATAGCGACTAGCTACAGGCTGGACGACGGGGGCAGAGGATTTTTCCTCTAGCCTCTGCGTCCAGATGGGCTCTGGGGCCCGCCCAGCCTCCTATCCAGTGTGTACCGGGGTCCTTTCCCGGGGGGTAAAGCCGGCCGGGGCCGGGAATCGAGTGGCTACAGCAGAGGATAGGGTTAGGTTAGGTTGGTAGCAAGTGCCCGCGGGACCCGCTTTGAGTTGCCCACCTGTGAAGAGCAGTGTTGCCCTTCTTGTCTCGGCAGTTGACGTCCAGTTCTGCGTTGAACCCCTGTTCGACCTCCAGGTCCCGCGACAGTTCCGTGTTCCGATATTTTTCCCTGCGTACTTCAGCGGCGAGTTCCAGGTCGTATTCTTTCTGGCTGGTCAGATCTCGAGACACCTCCGAGCAGTGATTCCTCTCACTCTGCAACTCGTCCGTGATCTTCGTATTGTACTCTCTCTCCTCCTGTAGCTTTCCCTCCAGTTCCTGCTTCTCCATTTTATACTTCTCGACGTTTCTGTTAAGGTCCCTCAGCCTGGTCCTCTGGTGCTCCAGGACGTTTTTCAAAACCGCTATCTTCTTCCTCGCGTCGCCGAGAAGGCGATCCAGTTCGTGTTGTGTACTGAAGGGTTCTGTGTTTAGCATTTCGTCTGTCCTGTTTTGTAAAATGAGCTTCTCAACATTTTCAAGGACGTCGTTGTTGCGACTGTGTCGTACTTGCCCCCGACATTCTTGCATCAGTTGCAGAATTTGCAACAGCAAGAGGTGAGATTGTAACGGGGATGTTTCCCCAACTGGTTCAAGCGACATGTCACCCTGAAACATGATAAGGACGGCTGTACACTTCGCTAAAAGTCTTCAAAGATGTCTTCCTGCTTTGAGGCTTGGTTCGTCTTCTGTGTTGTAACGCCGTGCGGACTTGTGGGTAGGTGCCAACTAAAGATACAGACCTGAAGCTGGAGACAGTATATTCCTCCGAAACGTGGGTAGCTACCAACA
This sequence comes from Zootermopsis nevadensis, assembly GCF_977971745.1. NCBI lineage: Eukaryota > Metazoa > Arthropoda > Insecta > Blattodea > Termopsidae > Zootermopsis > Zootermopsis nevadensis. The sequence continues at coordinate 26,546,356 of NW_028259154.1, read as the reverse complement.
AGTCCACATTGCGTTACGTAAAGTGCAGCAGTTAGCATTTTCGACGCTCTGAGGATCTCAGATGTAGTCTTGATTAATACAGTCTTTTGAAAAGTGCGTTTGAGTCTGAAATGTTTTATTTATTTAAAAATATCCACTGTCAACCTTTCGAATTGTATCCGGAAATGACATAGAAAAAACTGTGGAGCAAATAAATCTGAAGAATCAGACATTTGAAGGCGTCATTGTCCGAGAAACAAACCTTGGATCTGGTGAAAATCATTACGTTGCTTTTTCAAAATGTGCAGTCGGGAGGAATTCGCTTGATTTCAGAGGGAGAAATGATTAGTCGTCCACATTTTACGATCGAAGTACGGATTTGGACGACAGACCCACGTAGCAGAATTTCAAACACGGGATCTCACTCTTCAGTAAAATTGAAATAATTTACTATCGAAAAACACGCAGAGAGTGTGAAATGTCTGTAGATTGAGGCTTACAGCCAGCTTAACCGTTTGAAACCGATGCTCGTCTAAAAAAAAAATTATTCCGTACCTCAAAGAAAACGATCAGTTTGTGAGCGTGTTTTATCCTCGTGTTAATATGAAACCCATAAATGCACTTAGTGAGCAAAAGAGTCATTGAATGTAACATTCCGAATGGACGATGTTAAAATTGATGTTTTAGGCCCGAATTCAACTCGTTTCTGGTACAGACCCCTGGCGGGCTTATGTGAACACGGTAATGAACTTTCGGGTTCTATGAAATACGGACAATGTCTTGACCGTCAGACAGGCTATCGGGCTTTTCAAGAATGAAGAGATTGTGTGACATTTTCCTATCCTCCATCTCATCCTTGATTCGGTCTCACAGTAAATATTGCATGAAAAGTACAAATTATGAAGCAGACTTCTGTGTTCCTTCATCTCGCGTGTGGTCAAATATTCTCTTGATTATCCTTTTCTCAAACACTGTCTTGTTTTTCTCTTGACACGAGAGACCACGTTACACAAGCATACAAAAGAACAGGTGGTTTGCACATACCTGGTAGAGAGAGCAGCTTCTTCGTCTGTCTCCGAAAGACTGGCCACTGCATTGTATTGCACTCCGTAAAAGACAGAGGTCACCATTATGTCATCCCGCTGATAACGCGCTGATAGGTCCTGCGGACCTCGTCTATGCGACGGGACGATGCACAATCCTGGCGGTGCGTAAGAAACGAACACCACACGGGATTCTAAGCCATTTCAATTTACCTCCCGTGTCTCTTGTCTTCAAAATGGACGTTTGCTAAGAGATTTCTCCACCAAAATTTGCGCGTACGTCAGACTGGACATGTCTAGAGAACTGTTAAGACATATAATACACGTCGACGACAGTTTTCGATAACTGTTACTTCTCCAAGGATTCTTCTGCCATTATTGAATCCGACTGTTTATCACGAACACTACGAAAGCATACTCGCAACTTGAACAAAGTTTTCTGAAGATCCATCCACGCCTTGCAAATGATTTTACGACATTAATTGAACATAAAGTATATATGCGTGATAAGTGACCGTCTTTTAAATCCATTTTTATGAAAATTATTTATTCGAAGAAATGTGGGTCCCCGATCTTTTCAAATTCGTAAGACAGGAGTATCGAAACGTCTCCAGAACTGTGGAGTGGATAATTTCATTGTTCAGCGTTGAAGTTGCATTTGTTGGCTGAAAAAATCTCGCTAGGCAAAACAAATTCTTGGAACAGCTTTGTTCTCAGAAAAATGTTGCGTCTGGTCTCATGCGAAATGGAATTTGATCAGCTCTTCTCAAATTACGGTGACCACATCCGGGAGAGAAAAATATGCCTCGAAATAATTTTCATCCCGACCTTCCATGCATTCCCAGAACTCATCCAGCGCTGTAGTTTTAATGTATTATATATACAGGGTGTGCAATTTAAAACGTAGCCCAATAGTTACAAAAATTTGACGCGTGGAGGGGTTCATGTGTACAAGTCAGGGTTGCATTTTAAGTGGAGCTGGTCTTTCTAAATCTTTCTTCATACCCAGCCGTGCAAATTGTACTTCGTTAATTCAGGAATATGAAACGCGCTTGCGTGTTGCCGACTTCGCTGCCCGTTATAACCCACGTGACAGCAAGTCTTGCGTAGCGCCAATAAGCCGGTCCACACAACAAAGGTCAGGTCAGTTTATCTAAAAGAAATTAAGAGCAAACGACAGGTTCATTGGCCCTGACAATTGGCACAAACAAAGAGAGTGCGAAGACTAGGACAACACCACATGTTTCGTGATTAATTGTTATCTAATGTTACAGATATTAATTATAGACCACTATCGTAAATATCCCGTTGAAATTCAAAAGGGGAGATTTTCTTCATTCCTCGCCCCTATCTCTTCGTGTTTTTTTAAACCTTCCTCCCCTCCCCTCCCCTCCCCTCTGAAGCAGGCCGTTACATTGAAAAATAAACCGTGTCACGTGATCGGTTATTTTAACGTTTTCCGCGCAATCACCAATGAAAGTACAATACTGCGTTTAAAAAACAGTTTTTTTCCAATTGTTTTTACTTTTGTTAGTATTGTGTGAACAAAATATTAATTCTGGATATTGTATAAGATATTGTAGATGCGTCATATTGTGATTTATTAAGTATTAATATAACACCTGATGACGGCTATATATAGCCGAAACATGTCGTAAATGTTCCACATGTAAATCGAGTACTCGATAAGGAACGTAAAATGATATTTTAATCTTTTAATTATCTTATATTGTGATTGACGGCCAATTTTAATATATTTTTAATAATTAATTCTGGAATCAAAACCTTCCTGTATGAATTTTAAAAAATTCTCAGCTTCGTAAGTGTCACTGTGTTACCATTTATAGCGTCACAGTGACTTGGTTTATTTTACGTTTATTAAAATGTAGACGCCCTTGAAATGAAATGTTGTTGAGTCACTGCTAATTACGTGTTCAAGATATTAAATTTCTGGAGGTTTTTTACCGGAGAATGTTCTGGCGTCTTGTGGTTGCAAAGTACAGATCGTCGTACCAACCTACAGAAACGTTGTTGTTCTTTGCAGCACGACGAAGCAGTTATAGAATTCATAGTTAATCAAGTTTACGAAATCTGAATTTTATTTGCCGTGTTCCACTTACCGTAACAAAAATTCCATTCTCAGTCTAATATACTTCCTCAAGGCTTCTTTCTGAAAGACCCATTTTAATATTATACTCCTATTTCTTCCAAGTCTGCCATAGCAATGAGACAACTTGTATGGGTAGAAAACAGTAAATATTAAACCCTTGCGTGAGGTAATTTTATTCATTTTAAGCACGAAGTGAATGTAAATAATTGGAAGTGTGTAGTGTTTTGAATGCACTGAAGGTTTGGGCAACCAAATTAATAGATAACAAATGCAACAGTGGTGTCGCAGGCAGGATCACAGTTTTAACAGTATTATGGAAAGCGTGAAGAACATCTAAAAATTCAGTCCGTACCTCAAAGAAAACAGCACGTCGCTGTGACACCGGTCAGGTGGCCAATGCCTTTTTTTCTGAGAATCTTACGAAAGCCATATATATATATTATTATTATTAGTGTTCTGTCTGACGACAGGTCCATATGAACAGGATCCTTTCATCCTTTTCTCGGACTGGGACCTGTTCATATACGTTCTTGGCAGATGATCCAGAAGTGGTTTGCCATTGCCTTCTTCTGTGTATGTATGTATGTATATATATATATATATGTGTGTGTACACTCGGTGGGTAAAATGCAGAGTTATTGCATTTTGAAGAAAGTGATACTCTGAATTCTCCGGACCCCGTTACGTTTTCCCATAAAGGTGGGTTTCCGTTTATCCCAGGAGGTTTTGTAGTTTGGGACAGGGTTTACTGTACTTCCAAGAAGACGTTTGCAGGACTTGGAATTAACATTCCATAACTTGAGTCTTTTTCGTCTTGGTCCCACACGATAAACTGGTTTGACGGGAGCACAAGAGGACCAGTTATGGGAGAGTGCGCAACCTTTATTTTATCTTGGCAAGTTACACGCCTTCTTAATTGCTCGGTTTTAAAACAAATAAATTTCGAAAAAAGAAAGCTCCAGTTTTTTGTATAGATTTTTTACTTCATAAAGGTAAACATGTTCAGAAACAATTTCTTATTCTTTTTGTTGTGTTTTGGTTTGTAATGCCATGTAATGTTTGTTATAAATGGTTGTCAACGTTTCGGAAGAACCTACCACGTCCGTTTTACAGGTAAATGTTCAGTATTTTTTACAAAGTCAGAAACTCTAAATGGCATAGTTCTTAATTAAGAAAAGAGACAACTTTATTTTTATGCATGCGTTGATTGATGTGTTTACACATGTAGGGCTCACAGTATCCATTCGCATAATTAGACTTGACAACTGCTTGTCATATTTGGATTAAATTTGGTATGGACATTATGCCATTGGTGTCTGTTAATAGAGAACACGTTGTATATTTCAGGGCATTGAGATATTTTTGATAACATTAGGTTAGGTTACTTTCAATCTCATTATAATGTTCTTTATTTTATAATAATATTTATTGTTATAGCATCACAAAGATTACAAACCTTTTTAACAGCGGGTCGTAACTTTTTTCTTCCTGATGTCATCAGGCACTTATCATATTCATAAGTCATGCACTAACTAATGTCAGAGAACCATTCACACTTATTCCTTCCTTGTAATGTTCTGCAGAAATTTGGTGCCCCTGCTTTCAGCCATGTCTCTTGCGGTCTGTCCATCCTCATTAACTGCTGCCAGGTCCGCACCGTGCAGCAGCAGGAAATGGGCCACATCTTCATATCCACCCTGCACTGCTCTGTGCAGTGGCCGCCAATCACCGGCACTCCAACTGTTCACATCAGCGCCCCGTTCCAGTAACAGGCGTGTGGCATTTAGGTGGCCGTTCCATGCAGCATAGTGCAGGGGTGTGCTCTTCCATCTACATAAAATTTGAAATTACAGTTAAGTAGATAATCATTTAATGAGTCATATACATTATATATTTTGTTTGTATTTAAAGAATAATGACTTGGAAAGTATATGGAAGGAAGTGGTTGCGGCCTAATTTAAGGTACTGTTCTGGAATTTGCATAGAGGGACTGAGGAAAACTGGAGAAAATATGAGTCTCCAGGCCAGTATTTGAACCTGGAACTCTCACATACGAAGCAGGATCCACCTGATATGATAATGAATTCATAAATTACTGTATCAATATGTAAATAACATGGCTACATAATGTGGATACTGTTTTTAAAGCTATTATAAGTTGGTTATAATAAAGTAGTTTTCTTGGATTGCTTCTTGAATGTCGGAAGATGAGAGAATACCCAGCTATGTCTTCATTCCTGTAACCCACCTGTTTCCAGCCGACACATTTGCACCGATATCAATAAGGTCGCGCATGACCTTAGTATGGCCCTGTTTGGCAGCCTGGTGCAGAGCAGAGCGGCCATCCTTGTCTGCTATCGTTAGCTTGGCTCCATTTGCAATAAGCATCAGTACTAAGGTAGCTTCTCCCAGTTCTGCAGCCTGCAGCAATGGCAGTTTCCCAGCGTGGTCTGCGACATTGGCATCTGTTCCTGAATCGAGCAGTATCTGTAGCACCACTGGCTCTCCATACTCCACAGCTGCTACCAGCGAGCTCCACTTACCGATGTCACGTTGATGCGTCTGCAGGTACTGTAAGAACTCCTTTAGGTGCTGCTTCCTTTCCCGCAGTTGAGTCGTCTGCATAAACAAAAATGGTGAGATGTGTGTGATCCTGTCCCTGCGAGTACTGAATCACGATTTTTCAGTAAAAATAAATATTTAAATCCCATATGCAGTTAAAACAGTTATGATGTGAAGAAAAATCCTTTGAGAATGTGGCATGATTTAAATATTGGAAAATTATAGCAGTGAATCAAAATTATATTCACAAAAAAATTAAACTTGCAGAATACTTGCTACCGTTTGATTTAGAAAAATGGATCAGAATACACTAAACAATTTTACCTGTTTATATGTGTGTTACACTTGGTCTCTCACATCAAGGGAAGTAGATCCATTGAGGGTGTTTTAGAATAAGGTGCTGACGAGAATATTTAGACCAAAGAATTTAAATAACAGGAGGATGGAGAAAATTGCATTATGAGGAACTTCACAATTTGTACTCTCCACGAAATATTTGTTAGAGGAATCAAATCAAGGAGGATGAGATAGGATGTGTAACATGCATAAGTGAAGTAATAAATGAATATATAATTTTAGTTGGTAAAAACTTGAAGAGAAGAGACCGTTTGAAAGACCTAGGCTTAAATGTAGAAATAATATTAAAATTTGTCTTAGAGAAATCATGTCGGATGCTGCGGACTGGATTCATTTGACTCGAGGTAGGGACATGATAAAGAACCTTTGGGTGCAATAGAAGGTAAGGAATTTGATTGGTTCAACCCAAGAAGATTCATAGGAAGGACTTTGCTCCATGGAAAAACAAAACAAGCACCCATTTGGGATGAGGTCAGTTTTGTACTCTGTCAACCAACATCGGTGACCGGTTGTTACTGTAGCCACACGTAGGTTATGGGTTTAGTTTGAAATCAAGGGCAGTAACTTCCCATGCATTTAGAATTTGATGATTGTGGAATATTATAAAGTAGAGAGCTAATCAGCTTCCAAAATAAGTAAAGTTTTCATAAGGAAGCTCAGAATTAAAGGTACTTATATATAACTCACAGCAGCATAGAGCTGTTGTTGCATTTTCTTTTCTGACTGCTGCCCAGTAAACACTTCCATGGATTCTCTTGCCTCCAGCTGAGCTGTGAGGATCATGATGTGTTGAGTTTTGTTATCGAGCATCTGCGTCAGGGCCGACACCTGCGCTGTACAGTTGCGATTCTCAGTTTCCAGAGTCCACAGACGACTCTTGTGTTTCTTCTTGTCGATTACAAGTTCTAGTCCGTACTCCTTCTCCTTCTGCAGTTCTGTTTCCAGCTGCGCAGTCACTGTGCGCGCTGCTTCTAACTGAGTTAGGGTCTCCTGTGCACGCTGCTGCTCCTTCTTCACATGAGTTATGAGGTCTCCATTTATCAGGACTTCCTTTTCCAACCTGAAAGAGTAATTTTATTTATCTCTTTCGTATGGGTATGATACGTGGTCTCTCACCCTCAGGGAAGTACATAAAATTGAAGGCATTTGAGAACTGGGTGCTGAGAAGAATATTTGGACATGAGAAACAGGTAGTAACCAGAGACCAGGCTACATTGTCTGGACATGGTAAAGAGCCTCTACGTTCCAAGTGTGGACTTTCTTGACTGGTTGAGCAGTTTCACGTTAAAGTAGTTGTGTATTTTTTCATTAAACCCCTTATTTCTGGTACATCTTTATCTTTCTTCAGTGACTGTTAATGTTTATGAACTGGACCCATGCTACTAGGATATTTTTTTACACAAAATCATATGTTCACTTTATCCACCAAGTTTGGTAGACTCCTTCGGAATCAACCACCACAGAATTCCATCACTGGACCTTGTCCTAAATCAGTTAAATCTGTTCTGAGTATTCAAGGCCTCTTTCTTTAATATTTGTTTTTATGTTATCTTTCAGTGAGCACGGCTGCGAGCAATGGTCAAAGAATGTCAAAAAGTAATTTACAGAAACCTGAAGGTAATGCATATGTTATAAATTTCTGTCTACAACCATCGAATACTTACGTAAGAGGAAGATTGTGTACAAATATGTTATGTAAATAGAAGGCATATTATTCTACCACTAGCATCAAAGTACAGGGATGATGATATGACCACAAAGATTTGATACAGAGAGATAACATGAACATCAGTTACTGCTCAGTGAAACTGTGGGCATAGAATTGACATACTTAGATGCACTCTCTTGTGACCTAAGGCAAGATAATCAGACAAAGTAGTCTTTTACTGTACATGTCTAGAATGACGGAAAATGTCAAAACTGATGTCCTTGGGGTTTGTACCATTGACCTTTCTTTTATGGAACATGGATGCTGACCTGTGCTCCAAGCCAGCTGCTCGCAGTTGCTCTTCCACCAACTGCAGTTCCAGCTCTAGACACCGGTTTTTCTCTTTCTCGAGAAGTAGTTCAGTTTCCAGTGCGCACAGGTGTGTCTCGATTGGCTGCTGATCACCTGACAGTCTCAGTCTCTCAGCTCGAAGCAGTGCGCCTTGCTTACGTTTCTCTGCCATTAGCAATCTCTGCAGCTTCAGTCTCTCCAGGTCTTTAGTCACTTTGATAACTTTTTCACTTTGTCTCTCCAGGTCTGTAGCCATTTTAAAACATTGGTGTCTTACTTTCTCTAGATTTTCAGCCACTTTAACTCTGTTTTCTGTTTCCGTCTCCATTAATGTAGCTAGCCGTGTTAAATAACGTGCCACTTCTTTTGCTAAGCTTTTGGCCAGTTGCAGACTATTTTTAATTTCTTCAGTAAGTTTCTTAGTCAGATATGATGCAAGATTCTTTACTTTCTCTATATTTTCAGCCATTTGTGAATCATATTTCTTTCTTTCTACTAGTTTCTCAGCTAATTGCTGTCTCTGTTTCTTTTCATTTTCTAATTCTTTAAACAACTGAGATTGTCGCTTCTTCTCATTCTCTAGTTCCTTGTTGAGCTGCCTTCTGTATTCCTTTTCTTTCTGTAAATCTGCTGTCAGCTGTGATACATAATTCGTTTCATTCTCTAGCTGTTTTTCTAACTGTAATCCTCGTTTCTTTTCACTTTCTAGTTCCTCAACCAACTGCAGTCCATATTCATTTTCTTCTTCTACGACTTGGAACCCATCGCTTAATTTTATACACACCAACTTTTTCTCTTTTAGGGATGTAATGAACCACTGTACTTTTTGATTCTCCCATTCTAAGTTCTCCTGTTGCTGCAGCAAGTGTGATTCAACCCTCTTGAAGACATTCGGTATTAGATCTTGGTACAGGTGTCCGAGCGACCTGGTCATCCGCTGTGGTTGCTGGTAGCCACTGGCCTGTGCCTGGTGCAACGCGTTAATTAACAGCAGCAGTAGGTGCATCTGAGTGGTGCCGTCGTGGTACAGCATCACCGATGTGGACGTCTCTATGGTAAAAACAATTGAATTACTTGATTCTACAGTTGTCAGATATACAGTCTAGCTTCATAGCCTTCTATATGGAATGTTCTCTGTATTGAATTCTACAACCATATCCTGACTGAAGTTCTATGTAGTTTGCCTTAGTTCTTCGAAGAAACCATTATGAAAGTATCTTGAAATAAATTTGAATGTTTTCTTTTCTACTCTATTATGTTTCCTACTTATGATTACCCATCGCTTCTATAATCCTTGCAAAACTACCGACACAAATTATGTAGCGTATGTCACATGCTTTACTGCACAGTTGCAATTAATAATGGGGACTTTAACCGTAAGTATTTGCTGATTCTGTGGTTTTGTAGCTCAGTTTTGCTGCAAGAATTATGGAGGTGATAACACCTATAGATCTACATCTTAACTGACTGTATAAATGAGAGATTAGTTCTGTAAAATGACCGTCATGTTTGTATTTCTGATAGTTAAGAACAAAATTACATTAACACAGCTCAGTAATATAATCTTGAACAAAATTTCAGGTGGCTCTCTTCAGCACTAAGAAGAAATTTTAACGTGGTTCTCCAATGTTTGTAGCTGTACAAATTTGTATCCAAATCTCGTTTTGGATGTGTCAGATCCTGATTTAGACTCTTGGTAATTTTCCTCACTGCACAGAAAATATTTACACAAAAATGTTCCTTTTCTAACTTTAGTATTTAGAATCAAAAATAATCTTAAAATTGTGACAGAAAATTATGCCTTGATTCAGGTCATTGATTTGGTAAAGAAAATGTTCATCAAAATATAACACAAGTTACTTCTCTACAGCACTGTTTATTTTTATTTATTTGTAACCTGCATTTTCTGAAGCACTTTGGAAATGTACAGAAAGTACTCACTGACCTCATGTTCTGTGCACTTACCCATTTCATCAACACATCAATAAACCATGAATAAAGGAAGTAAACACAGTACAACTTGAAGTTTCAGCTATAAAGCTTAGTTCAAAGGTCATGGATAAAAAACAGTGGCGTGTTGGCAAACAGCCACACACGCTTCCACCAGTGAAACTTCTACAGAATGACCAAACATGTGGTTCTCTTGTCATAAAACAGTGCAATAAATTAGCACAACTTACAAAAAATAAGCAAATGAATTTTTCTGTCCATGAATATCTGCAGAGTTCTGTTAAATTGCCTGACTGAATTGGTTTCAGGCAATATATTCACTTCATTTCAGTTGTTTATTTTTCATACTATGTATTTGTATTTTTATATTCTGTCTTTCAGAATAAAATGAATGACTTGTTACATACAGGTTGTTGCTTGTGGATGTACATTAACTGCAAGAACCTGCAACCTGAAGGTTTTATACTGAGGGAGGCTACCATAAATAAATAATCCAACATATTTATGCATTATTTACATAGACCTCGTAAAATAATAGCACTCCTGTCCATTACTGAGGAAGTAATGAGCGTTGTATATGTTACAGGTGTTTTGAATGCAGTGGATGAAGCACTTCGTAACAGCTGATGATAAGACGCGGAGCTACAAGACCTTAACTGATATTATTTTCAATATCCCCCCCACCCCCACAATGAGTCTCCCCATTATCACTGTGTTCCAATAAACTGTACGTAACACAGACATGGCCAGAGATCCCCCACACCTTGACACTAGCTAACTGAAGAAATGAGACCAAAAACTGGTGATACTCGGTAAATAATGTCTAAGTGTAGTGTAGTGACGTATTCAAAACATTGATAGCGTGATGACTTGTTCTGTGGGCAGCAAGACCATTCATAGCGAATGCAAATTTCAAAATGGGAACAAGCTGCCAATGCGATAACAGCAGTCAGGTTTCTGGAATAATTTGTTGATATACAGGCATACCTCGGAGATATTGCGGGTTAGGTTCCAGACCACCGCAATAAAGCGAGTCACAAATTTTTTGGTTTCCCAGTGCATATACTCTAGTGCGTTAAGTGTGCAATAGCATTGTGTCTAAAAAAAACAATGCGAGAATTACCAAAATGTGACACACAGACACAAAGTGAGCATGTGCTGTTGGAAAAATGGCGCCGATAGACTTGTTCGACGCAGGGTTGCCACAAACCTTCAATTTGTAAAAAAAACACAATATCTGCGAAGTGCAATAAATCGAGGTATGCACGTATACAGGAATGGAGGTGGAGATGATGGTATTGGAGGAATAAAAATTGTTTCCAGTGAAATTCTGTGCCTCAAAGAAATGTCAGACTTTCCCCAGGTTTTTCTCATTGAGTTAATAATTTGTATGTTAGTTGCTACTCGTCCCAATGGCATTCCTTATTTATGACTTCACGTATTAGAATGGCTGTTTGCTTATTTATCAGAATACCACAAAAATGTTTTTTTTTTAATATCCTGATCTTTAGTGGTTTGGATATCAAATGGGATGATAGTTTTTTAATTGAATAAAAACAACCATTTCCTGAATGTATTATAATCTAAGTTCATCATGGACCTCATTTCTATTTGTTATTGTTGTTCCATGTACTGGAATTAAATTACTCATACAGACAGCTGCTTCAGTGTATTTTACTTTATTCATATAGAGAATAATTAAATACATTGTTTATAATATAAAAGTTTGTCCTGCTACGTGCTGCTCCTCTCTTTCTTGACCTCGGCACTAGATGGGGGCGAGTGGTCGACATCACGCCCTGGCCGGGAAAGGACCGTGGTACCCATTGTAGAGGAGGCTGGGTGAGCCCCAGAGCCGGTCTGGACGCAGAGGCTAGAGGAAAAATCCTCCATCCCCGGCCGTCCAGTCCGTAGCTAGTCACTATACTGACTGAGCTATGCATATGAAATACCACAGATGTTGACATAACTTCCAGTTTTAAAGTATTTCAGGAGCCATGGTAGCTCAGTCAGAAAAGTGATGATCACAGTTCTTGTAGCCTGTGTTCAGACCACTTCTGGGGCTCACCCAGCATCCTATCCATTGGGTACCAGGGGCCGTTTCCCCAGGTGTAAAGCACGGCCGGGGCATGAAGCTGACCGCTCGCCCCCATCTAGTGCAGAGTTAAGAATGAGTAGGAGCTACACCTCCTCTACCCTCAAGCGCCTAGATGGCGTATACTGGGACAGCTTTACTTTACAGATATTTAGTATATTATTTACTATACTCCACAGATCTGTCAGCAAAATTATGCTGTTCATAATGTATTTGTGGACTTGAAAACAGTAGTTTGGAGGAAATTGTGCACATAAAATACAAATACATTTCAAATGCATCATAATGTTAAAAGTGCCTTCTATTTGTTATAGTAAATGAGTACTTCAGTTCAACAGCATGATGTGTCAGCAGGAGGTTTAGGTTGAGGACTGGGAAATAAGATGAAACCCTGATGAGAAGCTTCAACTGAATTACTTCCTTGGACTTCAGACAAAGGTGACAGCATCAATGGACGATGATTCTTAAGCTTGAGGGCCAATGTCAGAAAAATTGCTTCTACATTGTCTGACTCTGATTCATCCTGCGCCGATGTTTCAAAATACTGCAACCAGAGTCGAAACATTAAATCTTAATGAATTTTACAAATATGACACACTGAAACTGCAGTGTCTTAACTTGATAAGCTTAGCAGTTGTAGCAAGTGAAATTACTTGATGAAATGTTTAAATTATGTTTTTGCACATTCTTATAGTGCATTATACGCACACCATTTGAATGGTATAATTATAAACTAACAATTAGTCATAACTTTTAATAAGATTAACATTTTCATTTACTGCATGTTCCATTAACTTTATACATTTATTTGAGATAATTCAACAAGGAGTTCTGAATTTATTATGCCAAAGTTAATACACCTAGAAACACCTCAAAGCTCTGTCTATACAGGAAGCTGCCATTGAGGCATATCTTGTTGTTTGAATTCTACAACAGTAGGAATTACTAATTATAAAATGTAACATTTTAGGTTTTCGTGGTGATTACTGTTCACTGATTACTTTCAGGGTGGGGCTAGTACCCTGTCTAGGAATAAAAATGTGGTGGGAGGTGCGCGAACACATAACGATACAACGAGACTGAAAGTAGGATAAAAATTCAACAATTAGATAAGCACTTGAAAACCAGTGATTCACGTTTCCACTCGTTGGTTAGCACGTCATAAAAACAAAGTCGCCGAACAAAAGATCATTATCAGCATAAACCAGGAGTTTAATGCCATTCAGTTCCAATCCCTTTTGTTTTTCTTGGACTTTCGTAATGTCGTATTCTAAAGCAAACTTGAAAAGGAAGGGCGACTGTTCCAAACAGGGAACGCATTACACAGCAGCAACTGCTGTTACTACATGGTCTTGTGATAGATCTGCTCTAGCGCTATATTGGTAATGAACTAGCGAGATGTCGATGAAAAAGTATAAAACAATGTTATATGCGGTTTCTTTGATATAGTATCGCTTTGTATGACTTTAATGTATCAGGTGTGAATCTGCACATAAACAATCAAAATTAAAGTCATAGCCCCATCATTTTTGTTTAAATTCCACCATCAGTTGAAATAAAAGTAAAAACAAAGACTGAGAAAAACTCACTGGCATGTTATGGATGTCAGAAAACCTCAAAGCTTCACTTCTCTTTACAACTTGTTTTTCCTTGCAGTCACATTTATTGCCCACCAAGACTCGTGGGATATCACTTCCTACGCTGTGATACTTACATTCTTCAATCCATTCTGGCAGCGACTGTAACAGAACAGTGTACTGGTAAGTTTCCATACAGTGAAGTCACTCCTCTTTATGGTGAAAGTTTTATGTAGAATTTTCTCCATATTTTGATCAGTCTGAACTAGATTTGTGCGTCATATATGACAAGAAACTTCTGCAGCAAAATCATCTCAGGCAACCAGCTTCATCAATTCGGAAAAGGAATCCAGAGATAATGCCATTCACTCCCTGATGACAGAAACGGGGTAGCGTCTCCGAGATGTTCGACTCCTGACCTGAATTGACGTGTCGGTCACCCAAGGTTTGATAAAAAAAATGTGCATAATTAAACTTTCCCATGATTTGATGTTAAACTCCAAAGTGCCTTTTTCTATTTTAAACAACTTGGGGATTACCAGAAAGTTTATTCTGCAAGAAACAAAGTCATGTAACCATCTATATTCCAGTTAAGTGCAGTACAAACAAAGGTCATTCATGTGGATAAAGCTGTACTGGCTCAGGTTCAGCCTAATTGCATGCTTTCGTGACAGTGCTGTCAAAAGTTCAGACAACAGATTTTGAGTGATTTAGGCAGTACGACCTCAGAAACGTTGGTAAACATCGGCCAGACAACACAGCGCATCAACCCAGAAGACAGAAATCTTCATATTCATCGCCCTGATGACGGAGGCAGTATGACCTCAGAAACGTTGGTAAACATCGGCCAGACAACACAGCGCGACAACCCAGAAGACAGAAATCTTCATATTCATCGCCCTGATGACGGAGGCAGTATGACCTCAGAAACGTTGGTAAACATCGGCCAGACAACACAGCGCAACAACCCAGAAGACAGAAATCTTCATACTCTGATGACGGAGGCAGTATGACCTCTGAAACGTTGGTTAACATCAACTAGACTACACAGCGCAACAACCCAGAAGACAGAAATCTTCATACTCATCGCCCTGATGATGGAGGCAGTATGACCTCTGAAACGTTGGTAAACATCGACCAGACTACACAGCGCAACAACCCAGAAGACAGAAATCTTCATACTCATCGCCCTGATGATGGAGGCAGTATGACCTCAGAAACGTTGGTAAACATTGGCCAGACAACACAGCGCAACAACCCAGAAGACAGAAATCTTCATACTCTGATGACGGAGGCAGTATGACCTCTGAAACGTTGGTTAACATCAACTAGACTACACAGCGCAACAACCTAGAAGACAGAAATCTTCATACTCATCGCCCTGATGATGGAGGCAGTATGACCTCTGAAACGTTGGTAAACATCGACCAGACTACACAGCGCAACAACCCAGAAGACAGAAATCTTCATACTCATCGCCCTGATGATGGAGGCAGTATGACCTCAGAAACGTTGGTAAACATTGGCCAGACAACACAGCGCAACAACCCAGAAGACAGAAATCTTCATACTCTGATGACGGAGGCAGTATGACCTCTGAAACGTTGGTTAACATCAACTAGACTACACAGCGCAACAACCCAGAAGACAGAAATATTCATCGCCCTGATGATGGAGGCAGTATGACCTCTGAAACGTTGGTTAACATCAACTAGACTACACAGCGCAACAACCCAGAAGACAGAAATATTCATCGCCCTGATGACGGAGGCAGTATGACCTCAGAAACATTGGTAAACATTGGCCAGACAACACACCGCAACAACCCAGAGGACAGAAATCTTCAATATGAATACATGTTCATGACTTGAGCTCTTGCAGTGACTAAAAACAATAAGATACTCTTAGGAAATCAGTCTCATCACTGCACAGTTGACAGTGCTCGTTTTTTTGCAACCTCAGTGCCAGTGAAACTGGTAACTCTGGTCCAGTTGTAACATCCCAAATATTCTCTAAGAAAGGCATGTGGAAGCAAGTGTGATTTACATAGCAGGGTACATATATCTTCCCGACCATCTGCTTGGACAGATGAAGTATGAGAAGGGGGAAAATGTTGGCGAGAGTGTGTCTGTTCTGTAATTCTACGGTATAATTACAATACACCCAGTCAGTTCCCCACCTGTCCATGAACTTGACCTTGAACATGTGTTGCTCCTTCTGTACATTCCGTGATGTATAAATGTACATACCTGAGAGTATGTTTATACTCTGGGATATTAACCATGGATGAATGTTGCCACTCGTATTTTAGCTTCTTAGATTGCAGGCGACCATAGTTCTTGATCTGGTGATAAATGTTAGGTTAAGTTAGTTTTCTTTACTTTCTGTTATACGTGGATGTACTTGCCAGGTAACTCGGTCAGTATACTGACTAACTACAGGCTGGAAGATCACTATTTGTTCCCTGACGGGCAGAGGATTTTCCTCTATCTTCTGCATCCAGACCAGCTCTAGGGCATACCCAGCCTTCTGTCCAATGGGGACTGAGGGTCCTTTCTCCAGGGTGTGATGCTGACTGCTCAACCCCATCTAATGCCGAGGTCGAGAATGAGTAGGAGCTATACCACCTCTCCCCTGTGTGCCTACATGGTATGTAACAGGATGGCTTTGCCTTTTTTTTATACTTCCAGGTATATATTCATATGTTTCAGTATACATGACAGGTCGTGTAGTGCAGTGGGCAAGAGGATGGAGATTATTGAAGAGTGGTATATTAGTCACTCACAGTTCAGGAGCAACATAAGACTGGGAGAGTAAATCAGTATAATTATTTGCAAAGTATTGGGATTTCAGTAATTTCATGCATGTATATGATTCTGTGATACCTGAACTGACATATGTTCTGACATGAAACTGGAAGCATGTGCAGTATTTATCGTGTACTGGGGAGTACTTCTCCCACTTAATGAGTATTTATTGCTTATACTATATCAAACATAACACACCTCGAAAGTAGACATTTTAGTTACATCAAAGACGATAACAACACCATCAACATTTCGATAATAATGATGAACCATGGCCTGTCTAAAACGTTCTTGGCCTGCAGTGTCCCACAGTCGCAGCTGGAAACAATAAGAATTGTGTAAAATTTTAAATCTCACTGTAACCAATATAAGGATGCCTGTCTCTTGGGATGTTGTGCTATGTAGTCTAATAGAAAGTGACCAATATTTCAGGGGTTCTTACTGCAAACATCATCAGAATGGATGCAGACAATAACTGAAGGTTTCTGCACAAATAAATAACTAGTTGATTATTCCTTTTGGTACTCCCCAGTGAATCATAACCCCAAAATGCAACTCCCACATACCACAGTATTGATCAAAGGCAAATAGAAAGTGATATTTTCATCAGTAAATAAACGTAGTGTAACATAAATCTCTCAACTACATACTGGAATGAACTGCCTAGAAAAAAGACAATAGCCTAGTCATCAATTTCACAGATGTATCACACATCCTCCTACTCACCTTTATTTTTTCTCCATCGACATCAACAGTCCTTTCCCTAAAATCCACTCCTATTGTTGCTTCAGGATTGGGAAGAAATTTGCCTTCACAGAACCTGTAACTCAGGCAAGTTTTCCCAACATACGGTTCTCCTATAATTATAATTTTGAACTCCCTAATCTGTTTCGGAGTACTTTTATTTTGGCGAAACTGAGCCATTTGTTAATTATCTGGAAATGACATGAAAACTAAAAAATCTACTCCAATCACTGTCCGCTTACTACAAATCTAGCTCCCTCCAACCACTAGGCACATACAACGCCCTGATGACGGACGCAACATGATACCTGAAATGTTGGTAAACATCTGCCATACTACACAACGCAACAACTCAGACGACAGAAATCTTCATACTCACCGTTGTGAAAACCCCAAATCATACATAAAAAAATCTAAGCTAGCGTCGTATATCTCAAATCACCACTACTCAGTTAATCTACAAATAACTAACTATATAGCTGGCTATAAATCATAAACTGCAATCGCAACCCACTGGAACTTGAAAGACATAGTCATGACCATTGTAAGAAACTATGGAATCGAAATACCATATAGTAAACATATATATTATTATTTAGTGTTCTGTCTGACGACAGGTCCATATGAACGGGATCCTTCCATCCTTTTCTCGGACTGGGACAGTAACAAAAATTGCACATAAGGATTAGTCCTTGACTTTACAGCCACCATCATCAGGGCCGTGACAGCTATCTTATATCAGGATATTTATATTCCTTATGTTGGCCACTGTTTCTACCTAAAGAAAATCGTGGGCATTGGGTAAAAGACCAAAGCCAAACCACTAACTTAGAATATCCTCAACGAATTGAAGATGGCAGGGAGATCTGATAGGAAATATGACGTGCCGGCCATTTTGTGAGTAGTTACGTATGATCAAATTCGTGGCAAGTTTTGCAAAGATTTAGGTGGAATTACTAAAAATTACGGCTCCCCGAAATTTATAATAACAGTCTCAATAGTTTTGTCCTCTTTTCAGACAATTTGCAGCATTTTTTGATTTTTAGAAAATTTCTGAATTTCGAAAATTTTTAGTTTTCTTCGCGTTTCACGCCATTTACAGCCATTTTTATTTTTTTTAACATTTCGACAATTTTTGAAAATTATTACAACAGTTTGATCACACTCTCAATAAGCCCCTCCCACCTGAAGTCCTTTGTCATTTTCATAATACCTGTATATTACATATACATGAATAACTCTCAAACTGTAGAATGTATTTCATGTATGTAATTCTGGATTACATTAAAGAGAATACATGTGGAACAAAAGACTGACTATGCATGTATTTTGCCTATCCACGTTTGAAGTTTAATATTCTGCAGATTTAAAGTACAATAAAAGAAGGAGCTTGGTGACTTAATACAGGGATGTGAAGTATATTGTTACACGCTCAGAAATTAAAATCACATGCAAGGGACAGGATTGGTCCAAAGGTCTTGATGAACGACATGTCATTAAAGTGACACATATTCTTATAAAGCCTATTGATTGGGTCCACTGGGGACTGAGATAGAGCTTTTTTACAGTTGGTCCAGCTGATGAGATTTTTCCTTACGGCAGAAGCACACACAGCTTCTAATTTTTTTTCTAAAGTGATGGATGAAACGAAAATGCATCAGCTTGGTTAGATTTATTGACTGAGCATTTGACGTCAGCATCTAAGGCATGTGACTTGAATGTTTACTATCAGAAAGAGTATATTCATTTCAGTCAAGTGTGAGAAGAGGATACTGAAACAGATAAAAACACTGCTCACCACAACAGCGTACATGAAACTCTTCACATCGTTCAATATGATATAGCCCATACAGTAGATACAGCATTATTAAATCAGCCTTGTCTAATTGAAGATCAAGATCTTTAGTGTTCTACAGGCTGCATACAAAGTCCCGCAATCCCAGGGTAAAACTTAATGTCATGGGTGAGCTTTCAGGTTCTCATGGCTGCTGGTATAAAGTCCACCAGACTACACGGTGCAATAATTTGCCATTTTATCGGTATGGGCCCCCTCTTGGAAGTCTTTAAGAATTTCAGGCATGATCTTCCATTTATGCGGTCTTGGTTCCCTGTCTTCTGGGTTATGATGCTGCACCGCTTTGTAAGAGGTCATCCATCAACGTCTGTGAGGAAGGCATCGTGTTCTTGTTTATAAAACAGCACTGCTATTCTTATAACGCTAGAAAAGACACAGCCCCCCCCCCCCAAATACATTCATCTTGAAGCTGACGACTGCATTATTTGTCGAAACCTTGAAAATACGACGCGGATTATTGTCTCTCGGCTTCGAGGGCGAAGTTATACAATGTTGATAATACAGAAACATTTATTTGGGGTAGCGAGACTTTACATGCACCCTGTGCATTGCCATTCTTTCTGTTTTGGTCCCTACCCCCCTTTTTCCTTCCGCCCCCATCACGAACAAGAACCACTTCCTACGCCGTTGTTGTTAGACCGGTTTACCGGCCTTTTTTTTTTTATGTCTCGTTCTTCATTCTGCTGTTCGCACCGGTGGAGGCAACGCAGTTTCTGGTAAGTAAGGAAATGTTTGTGTTGTCGTAGCGTTTTCTTGTTAAATGCTGCTTATATTTTAGTATGAACTCAATATGTTCATTTCGAGTAAATTATTTTCAACTCTAAAGAAGTTTCAGTATAACCTTGTTTTATCATTCTTATTTTAATACTGTTTGTGATTTTTATAACGTTTAGTTAATTATGCAATTAATGGCCTTAGAGCAACAGACATATTAGAGAGGTGTGTAGAAACATGCTGATTTAGAAGTAGTTTAGTAAAGAATGCAATCTATACGCCGCTTCCCATACTCACAAGATGTGAGCCCCTGAGGGTGAAATGTGGTAAACCGTACCGATAAAACTTGTTAAAAATGTCCCGAAAAATCAGAAATTGCGCGATGAGTTTCCTATTCAGAATAGTCTCAAACTAGAACATATTTCATTGCCACTGCTTTTAAATCTTGCTTTAGAATATACGCGAACAAAATCCGAGAGGGTACTGGAATCGAATGGGGCTTCCGGCCTGTATTGCAGAGCGGAAAGACAGGTCCAGTAAAAGAGACGAGCACAAAAGCTGTGCAAGACGCAGTAAGGGTGTTGGTTGAGAGATAAAGGCAGAGGAATATAACTACGGTCAGTTATGATAATGACTCGTGTTGTTTGGATTTAAAGCGATGGAAATATTTGGGAACATTTTTCGTGACGCGATCCAACACGTGGCAGAGGGCCGGAAATAGAGATGTTGAAGACAAGGCGAAGTTACCTCTAAGACGCAGTCACATGGGCAATGGAGGTATAGATCACGCATTCTTAGCATAGACGGTCGAAAGAGGTCAGTAGTTAGCTTCACTTAAGAAAGAGGCCAGTGGCCAGTGTATAAGAGGCTGGGTGGGCCACAAAACCTGTAATATGTGAGAAATTCTGCCCAGGATCGAACCCCGTTTGTCCAGCCCATAGCCTAGTTCCAGAGTGAGCCGTCCATCACTCTGCATAATTTAACAATGGTTAATGCTTCAAATATTTAATTCTGAGTGAACAATTAATGTTAAGTAATATTGTTGAGCAGTATGTGAACCTGTTGGTAAGTTAGTCACTAAATGCAGTAGAGCCATTGTCAGAAGCTAACAAAGAAATTGTGCCTTATATTCATGTAAGGCACAAGGTTCATTGTCATGTTCACAAGAGTCCTCCATCAATTCCTCTGCCAAGACAGATGAATCCAGTCCATTCCCTACCACTCTTTCCATAAGATTCATTTTAGTATTATGCTTTCATGCATGCCCTGTCTTTGAGGTTTGTAGCTTCCATTCAGGCTTTCCTAGGATAATAATTGTTTCATTTGTAACACATTGGTGTGATGTTCAAATAAATTGTAATAAACAACAATGACACATGACTCAAAAAGAAAGTGTGTTAGAGGTCTTAAAATGTACAGAAACTTTGGACTACATGATCATGAATTGTTACCAGAAATCAGGACAATCATGGTATATAGGAAGCCAATTCTTTCAAAAAGTCTTCTCGGGCAGTCAGCCGCATTAATCGGTTACATGAGGCAATCAACATTTCTGGAACCATCTCCGTCCCCATCAGGGTTCTGACATCAGAATATATATTATTCAGATTTGTTGTAATTTAGTTAAATGGATCCATTTAGATTTCATATCACTTGTTTTGGTTATGTCCTTGTTTCGTCTTGCATTTCCTGTCATTCGTCGAGCTAGATACGTATCTAAACTGTTGGTTTGGAAAACCCAGCATATTTTGTTTGTCAGGGGCTGTTTTAAAATTGTGATTTCAGGGGTTCCCACTCCAGCCAATGTTCCTACGTGTTAGTAAGTGGTGTCAGTGGCAGCATTCCACCCTGGGTAATTGACAGTTTCAGCTAATCTAGGGAAGCTGAGAAGACAACTGGGGGTAGGGGCTCACCACTAGACTGGTCTTTCCAGCAAATCTGCA
The DNA here is from genome assembly GCF_977971745.1 of Zootermopsis nevadensis. Classification (NCBI taxonomy): domain Eukaryota; kingdom Metazoa; phylum Arthropoda; class Insecta; order Blattodea; family Termopsidae; genus Zootermopsis; species Zootermopsis nevadensis. Next base: position 26,524,621 of record NW_028259154.1, on the reverse strand, counting down.
TTGGGACCTAGTGATAGAAGAAATGTGGTCACAAAAGCCCAAATATTGTACATCAGTGATATAAAGTTTGAGAAGGCATTAAAATATTCTACATAGGTTAAATATAGGTAGATGTAAGTTTGAGGAGGTTTTCGAGGACAATTATAAATGAATATCGACATGATTGTAAATGTTGTATTTGTTCTAGTTCATGGTTGAAGTGGTTTCCTGAGTGGTGCAAGTTGATAACTGCGGACAAATGAATTCAAGAAGGTAATGGAAGAGAATTACAATTTTCCACCTGGACTTGGAAGTAATCATGAGGTATTGGACAAAATCGGTAACAGTATTAAGCTCTCTGTAGACTTCAAAGAAACCAGGATTAATATTGGTCTTCTACATTCTTTAAACCCCTCCAAAATCCAACCCTTGGCGTCCTCGTCGCGGAGGGGGGTAACGTCCTCGGACGGCTAACAGGGCTCTGGTCCACCGAAGCCAAGGTGTGAGGTATCGTGCTGAGGGCTGCATGGCACGAAGGATCCCTTCAGGGCACTGCCGCCTCAGTCTGCTCTCAGTATCAGCCAGCCTGGGAAAGTTTAAAAGACAACCGGAGGCAGAAGCCCACCAGTTGTCAGAAAACTACCAGAAAAGTTCTGTGATATGGAGTCTCCATTTTAAAGCTGGTCATTCTCAGCAGGGAGTCAGTATTTCTGGCAAACCACCACAGAGACCCATGGAAGAATGTGATAAACAGTTTATAGCCTTGTGGCCTTCTGGTCGACAGGCAACATTTGGCACAGACTGCGTGTCTGGAATGCCAGAGAGAGCCAAGATGGTACCAGGGGCATATGAAAACTGGGGTACATGACACTACCCAAGTTTAAGGAGGCTCTGACCAGGGTGCTTACAAGGCCCAGGTCAAAGGGCAATACCCCAAGTAAAGAGGTCAATCCTCTAGATCGACCCAGGGGTCTACAGGGAGGCCATGATCATGGCCACCAATGAAAGCTCTCTAATAAAGAGCTTTTCATGATTTTGACAATTGTCAGTCATTTAGCGAAATCCGACGATTATCATGAGATCTTGGCTGGGGGCTGCTGGTAGGTTAGAAGAAAATGAAGCACAAAAGATCAGTTAATGGTCACTTGAAGCCCATGCCCATTTATTTACATGCTTCAGTCCACATGTGCCATTGTTTGCTTTCTTTAATTACTAATTCTTGTGCTTTTCTCCAACTGAAAATACGTGTTCTGCTGGTGTGTATGTTTTTTACGCAATTCTGTTGTTTATGCATGCAGCCTATGTGACGTTATGAATTGGCCTGTTTGTCGATTGATACATGCTCATATTGCATTTCTTTGTTATGTACTCCCACATTATTGAAATGTGACAGAATACTTTAAACATGCTCTTAATTATAGATTATTCCACTTGTATGTGTTGTGTGTACGCTGCATAGAATTTTACATCTCATTTTCTTTATATTTTCTATACCTGTTAAAGTACAGATAATTATTGAAGGTTATGTTTGTACACATCTCATTTATGCCATTGAGTTACTACGTACATGTGATGCTGTTTTAATTTATTTTTTTTAATTGTCCCATCTGTTGCAATGATGTGTGTGTTCATGTTGAATTTTTGTCGTGTTTTTTCATTGCTGAATTGTTGTATAAAATTGATTAAACTTCCTGTGAATTGTTCATAAAATACGATTTTCTATGTGTCCATTGCAGACATGTAATCTGTACCACATCTACCGGTTGATGTTTTTCCATCTGCTGGGAAGAGGCAACCAATCTGAAGTGGCAGGAAAATGAGCATGCCTGGTGGAACGCAAAGTGACCTGTTTCTGTGACGAGTGTAATTTTTGTTCCAGAATGCGGTGCAGGAGCTTTGAAGATTCAGGGAGCCATGAAATACTAGAGAAGAGAGGTTAGAGTACTTGTTACTACGAGGCTTCGAAGAAACCTGATCTAATTCTTGTGTTCATGTGTTTCAGTGCAAACATGCCATCGGGCCATTATCATTTGCGTTCTGGGCATTCTGTGTTCTGCTGTTGTGTACTTAAATTTGTTGTACGTCTTTTTTATTGTGCTGTTATTTGTACACTTATTATATCAATTCTAATATCTTGTTATGGTTTATTCGTTGTATTTTCATATTGCACTTCTTGTTTCTCTAATTCCCCATTAATTGTGATACAAAGTAAAATTAATTAAAATTGACATCAATTGTATTCTTACAGTGCAAATGCTGGGCTTATTTGTATTACATGTATATGTTGAGTGTACTTCATTTGATGTTTTTCCTATTTTTTGTGAATTTTATATGCGTGTGCTGAGTCTGTTGTATTATTTCATGCCAGTTATAACACAAGTTTCATCTTAAGGCTAGTATCTCGATGCACACGAGATATGTTTGTCTGGGAGTGGTTTAAAACCTTGATTTCAGGAGTTCCCTCACGGGCCAGCCACATTTATTGGCGTTTACAAGGCAACGAGTCTGAAGTGGCAGGAAAATGAGCATGCCTGGTGGAACGCAAAGTGACTTCTTTCTCTGACGAGTGTAATTTTTGTTCCAGAATGCGGTGCAGGAGCTTTGAAGTTTCAGGGAGCCATGAGATACTACAGAAGAGAGGTTACAGTACTTGTTACTAACTGGCGTCAGAGAAACCTGATCTAATTCTTGTGTTTCAGTGCAAACATGCCATGAAGCCATTATCATTTGCGTTCTGGGCATTCTGTGTTCTGCTGTTCTGTACATAAATATGTATTCAAATTTGTTATATATTTTGTTGCATGTATTGCTTATTTAACTGTATTATTTTTTACGTGTATTGTTTGTTTAAATTCCAATATTTTGATATGGTATATTCATTGCATGTTCATATTGCATTTCTTGCTTCTTTAATTCCCTGTTAATTAAATATGATAGAGAGTAAAATTGATGTTAATTATATTCTTACCATGAAAATGTTCCCTTATTTACATTGAGTGTACTTCATTTTGATGTTGTCTTGTTATTTGTACTCTTTTATGCATTTTATATTTTTTGTGCTCCAAGCTGTCAAGCAAAGCTGCTGTATTGACGCACACAGGACATATTCTGTGCCTGGGGCTGTTTTGAAAGTATTTCAGGGATTCCGACATCAGGCCATGTTGATGGGTATTTGCGAACGATGGTGGGGCCTGTCTGCTAGGAAGAGGCAACCAATCAGAAGTGACTGGTGAGTGTGCATAGTGGAACATGAAGTGCCCCCCCCAAGAATTTGAAAGCCTTTGGAGTTAGTGGGAGCTTCTGAAGCAGGATGTGTGAAGAAAGTAGAGATCGCCTGGTAGATCATTTTTGTAGGTGGTCCTAAATTAGTACTACTCACATTTTATTCCCCGTGGGCCTCTTTTAAAGCATGAATTCAGATTCCCACCTTAGGTAGTGTTCCTGTGTGTAAAGGACATATTGTGATGAATTAATTTTTTTCTTCCAGAGGCAGTCATTCAAAATCAGCTACTCAAATGCCATAGCAACCACAAAAGGCAGAGAAAGTGAGACGACCAATTTGGATTCAGGAGAGGAAGAGGAACCAGAGATGCCATCGGAGTTATGAGAATAATTTCAGAGAGAGTTCTCGATGTCAAGGAAGAAGTATGTGCCTGCTTCATCGATTGGAAGAAGGCTTTCGATCGAGTAAAATTGAAGAAATTAATGAGGATCCTACAGAGAATTGGAATTGATTGGAGAGACAGAAGACTAATCAAAAACCTGTACATGCAGCAAAAAGTCAAAGTGAGACTGGATTCAGGAGACACCAACAGCGTTGAGATTGGTAGAGGTGTAAGACAGGGATGCTGCTTATCACCAATTCTTTTTAACCTGTACGGGGAATGGCTTGCCAAGGAAGCTCTGGAGGGAACAGGAGACTTCAAAATTGGAGGAAGAGTGATAAAGACCGTAAAGTATGCAGACGACTTAGTAGTATTGGCGAAGGAAGAGGAGGAATTACAGAACATGATGGACAAGTTAGTGGAAACAGGTAGAGAGTATGGAATGGAAATCAACATTGAAAAATCAAAGGTAATGAGGATAGCACCGAGAGCAGAACCATTGAACGTTGTAATGGGAAACCAACAGATGGAGAATGTGGAGCATTTCAAGTACTTGGGAAGCATAGTCACGACGGACGCCCTGTGCACCAAGGAAGTAAAAGCAAGGATAGCCATGGCCAAGGCAGCTTTCGTCAAGAAGAGGATACTTCTCACTAGCAAGTTGGGCTTGGAGATGAAGTGTTACGTATGGAGCAGAGACTTGGACACTCAGGAAGAAGGAACAGAAATACCTGGAGAGTTTTGAAATGTGGTGTTGGAGAAGAATAGAGAAGATCAGGTGGACGGATGGAGTGACCAACGAAGAAGTATTGAGGAGAGTCAACGAGCGAAGAAACATTCTGCAGGCGATTACACGAAGGAAAGCTAACTGGCTGGGACATATTATGAGAAGGAATGGGTTACTGAGTGATATCACCGAAGGCCAGGTTGAAGGAAAGAGAGGACTAGGAAGAAGATTGATACAGCTAACCAACGACCTTAAACAAGGAAAGAAGATGACGTTCCAGGAATTAAAGCGAGAAGCCGAGAATAGGGACAACTGGAGAGCTCTTTTTGGGCAGAGCAATGAACCTATCGTAAGACAGAACACTTAATAATAATATACTCACCATTCAATGGTCTGATGTAAAGGATGCTTTATTTCTAGTGCCACAAGTATTTTTGTCTTGTCTCCTGAATGAAGGACACGTTCAAGTAGTTAGGAGTAAGTGTAAGAAGTTAAAATTGCTTTCTTGATGATCAGCCAAAGTTTCAAGTGAAGACAAAATCCCGAAGCCTGTAATAAGAGGAGAGGAATTAGTTTTGAAAAATTCCGTTCATGGAGACAAACCAATTGATATGTTACAGACATATCGAATGTATGTCTGAAGGAAGTGCTGGGTTGTTTGCTACCAGGAAGACCACCAAGAGGTGGAGGGATAGAAGAGGTCCAGGATAGTGGCAGGGAGACGACTGGAAGGTCAGTGGATGGGTGGAGAATTTTAATATCAACGAGCACATGCTACTTTTCAATGTTTCATGAAATTTAACAGTATTTCATAAGTAATTAAAATAGTTTTCAATAGCAATGCTTTCAATTTCTCAGATTGTTTTCTCTGTTTTAAATTTCAGGGACAGAGTCGGCAGAACACGGCTACCCGTCTCGACAGCGTCGCATGAGCAGGTTCGTGCATCATTGCATCATGAATAATTACTGGTATTATCCAAGGTTCATACAGAATGTAGTGTATCAATGAAGGTTGTGTAGTTATTGAAGATATTTTTAGGTGACATCCATCCTAAAATAAATGCAGGAACAACTTTATTACACCTGACATTCATGTGTATTTCTAGTATCATAAGGAGAAACATAGGACATTTATGTGTGTTTTTGTTGCATCTCAGTACTAAAATTGCCTTCTCTTAAGATCAGTACTGCCACCAATGCGAGATAAAATTCAAAAGCGAGTGATCAGAGAACGGGTATTAGTTTAGCTACTCTGTTTGTTCAGGTATAAAGTCAAAATGACTGATGTGTTACAGACTTGTCCGAACTATGTGTGAACGAAGTGTTGGGTTGGTTTGCACGACGAGAAAATAAAGGAGGAAGACCAAGAAGGAATTTTAATATTACTAAACCTATTGCTATATTTGCATATGTTTCATGAAACTGATACATACACGATAAATAATCGAAATAATTTTCACTATTAATGTTCATAATATCTTCTGAGGTACTTGGATTAATTATTATTTTTGTTCTCCTTTAGTCATGGCTGTAGTAGTTTCAGATATTGGAATTTTCACCGGCAAGCTATCTTTTACCAATATTTTATATAATACAATGCACAAAGAAGAATTTCCTGCATAAATGTTCCTAATTCCAGGGACAGTGTCCACACGGAAGGGCCACCCACCTTGAAACATCGTCTCGAGACGTGGTTCGTGCAGTCGTGGAGTTCCTATGGGTGTGAGGCATGGTGGCAGCAGTTGCATGTTGGGCACTTCAAGTTGTCTGTGGTTCAGATGACACGGATGTAACGGGGCTGACCAAGCTGTCCATTGGCAGGTAGTCAACGTTCAGGGCATAATGCAAGTGGACAACGGGTGACTGAAGACCAGTGAATGACTGAAGAATGTGAAAGAGAAGTGAAGGCCGAGTGTCACAGCTTGGTTCAAAAATTGATCCCTGATTTTGTGTCACGTGGTGGTTTTATGTGTTGTGTTGTATCATTCATGAAGTCTGCAAACATTTTGGAGGAACATAAGAAGACGAGACATTCTTTACTCCTGCGCAACTTGGAGTTGAGGGGTCAGCTGCAGGCCCTAACCAACTTGCCCTGAGAAGAAGCTTTTGGTGAGAAGTGAAATGGGTTACGCTTCTAGAGGGAATGAATCTGGTGGTCCAGCTTGTGACTGAGCTACATATTGTGGTATGTGACATTGTAGTGTTTATGTATCTGCTACGTGTATCCTGAGATTTCATTCTATCCCCTCAATTATTGGTATCGTGTTGGCCCACATTCCTTACAGGCACAGAAAAGAAACAAAGTAGGCTTACATGTTCACCGCGAAGTCTGCGTTTGTCCGTCTTGCAGGAGTCAAATGAATTCAGCAATTTTCATGGACAATTAGCCATTAGGCGTGGCGCGTATCTTGCACTTCTCAACCTTTTACAGCTGATAAGGTTGTAAACTCGCAACTTGTAGTTTTAACAGATTATTGAAACCATTGCAATTTTCATCTGGTAAAAAGCTAACTGGCTGGGACATATTATGAGAAGGAATGGATTACTGAGTGATATCACCGAAGGCCAGGTTGAAGGAAGGCGAGGACTGGGAAGAAGGCTGATACAGCTAACCGACGACCTTAAACAAGGAAAGAAGATGGCGTTCCAGGAATTAAAGCGAGAAGCCGAGAATAGGGACAACTGGAGAGCTCTGTTTGGGCAGAGCAATGGACCTGTCGTAAGACAGAACACTTAATAATAATAAATTTCTTGTGGAATTCAATACATCGAAGTGACTGATGATAAAAAGTTTTGAATTTTAGGTGTTTGACAGTGACAAGTAATGAAATATTGAGGGTAGACGCGCGAAGTTTAATATGGAGATAAATCTTAAACATATCGTCCACATCATTTACATTAATTTTAGGATACTTGCTTTTTTGACAATAATATTTCTTAGTTGTTTAATGGAAACTGATTTATGTTGCACATTCATAAAACATAGTCTTGAATTATTTTGGTGTTGCCCAATTATATTATTACTGTCCTTACTGTATGGACGTGATGTTAGCATTCATCATTCTGCAGTAGGCGTTGTAAAGCGATATTTATATCTATATTTTAATTTGATGTTTGCATGGTTAGAGAATATTAGTATTTGAACTACACAGTGGCCTGGAAGAGGGCTGTTCGTTAATTTAATGCTTTTAATAGGTCTCTGGTTGAAATGCCATTACAGTACATTGAATGAGGTAATCACTGCCTCGTTTGTAATCGGTTCCACATTGATAGGGACCGGCCATTATGTCATAAAATTCCATATGTGTGTTTGAAGCAACTGAAAATGTTAAATGAGAAGAAGTAATTACTTAAGGACCCACAGACCAGCAAAGTTTTAATCAAAAAGTGACACAACTGAGTTGAGTAAGTCATCAGTTTCATGATTGCATATCAAGAAATATAATTCATGGATTGTTTTATGTTGCTAAGAGTAACTCATGATGACCATTTCTGCGTGAATTTAGTTTATTTGTGTAGTAGTAGTGCATGCGGTTGAAGTAGCAGTGAGTAGAATGTTGCTGATTTATGCTAATTTGAATTGCATGATGCAGAATTGTTGGTTGTGTGTAGGTAGATCATGTGTGAACATAAATTACGAATGTGCCATTTGCTATTGATAAACTGAAACAATATTTATATTTCTGCAGTTTTGTGTACTCTGAAATTTGTGCTAGAATGTATTTATTGAAATTCTGAAGAAATTGTTTTGTGGGGGGCTTGAAGTACTCTCACACACGAGCATCGAAGTGCATGTTGTTGCGCTTCTGGAATGTGTTGGGCACTTTGTGCGGATGAGTTTGTTTTGGAACGATGTCGCGGTGATCCTGCACACGGGTAATGCGATTTGTATACCTTAATCCGTGCCTACGCTACGTTCAGCGCGATAAGAAGCGTTTGTATTTGATTTTGAAAACTGCCGTTGTTTCTCGCCGGATTGTTTCAGCTGCCAGTTGTGCGTTCTGGTGAAGAGTTATCTTATATCCCAAGAAGACATTTTGATGTTGCTGTTTCAACTTGCTCCATGAAGAGTATGAAGCTGAGCTGCTCCATTATATTAAGCAATCGCTCATGTTCACTTTGTTCTTCATAAATGAAGATGGGTGATACGGGAATCAATTTGCTGTAACGGTCAAAATGACTTATGTACAAATATGTTCTCCGTAAGCTGAGGTGGGTGATATGTGACTGAATTTGGCGCAATACTAAAATGATGTATAAGTGTATTGTCTGTAATAATTTCCTGTATCTGGAATAACTTACTGATACTGGTGTTTTATGTTGCAATGTGTATAAAGCGATGTAATGTGTTTTGCTTGTGTAAAGAGTTAGGAACTTGTCCCTGCATACTGTATTTTAAAAAGATGGTGTTTCTGTTTTCTATTTTGAAATGTGTGTGTCACTTATGTGCTGGTTTGTACTGCTACTTGTGAAAATGTGTATAGGCAAGAGTGAGATTAAATATTGCTGATGTGTAATTCAGCACAAAATGAGACTATCTGTATGTTAATCACAAGAATTTTGTAGTACCTTGTTTGCCAGGAATGTAACCGTCTCATCCTGGAGGTGGCATAAATTGCCTTCTTTTTAATCATGACATAAGGCATTGAAGTGGGGGAACCTGTACGGCAGTACGTACGTAAATGTTTCAGAGATTCTAATTGTAGTCTGCAATGTACATGTGCTGCTGGGATTTGAGAAGAAACTTTGAAATTTCTTGTAGTGCCCATTGTTACGGCACTGCCATTTTGAATCTCAGGTTTAGTGTGGTGAGAGTTATGCAACCTATCCTAAAGTTCTGTCCTTATGTTAGTGATGAATGACAACAATTGCTCACTTGAAGTGCACTGCATTTGATGATGTGAGGGAAGAAAAAGAATGTGATATGTAATGAATACAAAATAAATGTGAAATGATGATGGATAAACAGATTGGAATATTATGCAGAATGAATGGCATTAAGGAAGTTTGTTAACAAAGATGTAGTAGGCTGTAAATATGTAAACATGTTTCAGTGATTTTAATATGAGTCTGTAATGCATAATTGTTGTATGTTTAGTATTGTGCCAATTGTAAACTTTGAAATGCCTTGTAATGTTCATTGTTTTAGCATTGTTTTGATGTTGAAGTTTAATGTGGTAAGAGTCGTGCAACGTATCCTAAAAATCTGTCCTTTTGTAGGTGGCGAATGATAAATATTGCTCCCTTGAAGTGAAGTACATTTGGGAAGGTAGGTACTGAATAACAATTAAATGAGATGTGATGTCTGATAAGTAGAGTAGAATATAATAAAGAATGAATGGCATTAAGAAAGTATGCTACGAATAGAGAGAGAGAGAGACGTTAGGGCGCTTTCCCAATTGTTCTGTGTATCAGTTTTGAAACAATTTTTCAGCAGTAAACTAATTAATGTCAAATAGTAATTAAAGAGTTTTCACTGTGCCATTTCTGCCTTTGTACATGAAGAGTTTTGTGCCTAGGGATTTTGTGAGTTGAGATTAGGGGTTAGTCAAAGTTAAGAGGAGTAAGTTTCTCCAGCCTTCACCATTGTAAATTACTTGAAGTGATGGAAAAGATATCAGGGTGTGTGTGTGTGTGCTTTTTAGTGAAGAATAAATTTTTTCATACAAAGAACGCTGAGGAATATGAGTTCAGAATGTGTATTCAGAAACTGTCTAAGATGATGATGATGTTGTTTTTTCGTTTTTTTCTTTTTCTTCACCAGCTATCAGACGTACGTTACTCCGCACAACACATCTTGAAAATAAAACGTCTGACTACAAACAAACCACAGATCATTATAATACATTGCATTAAAATATCTAATAATTTTAAAATATTGTAAAATTGATATAAACCTTAAGACGACGGTATTACCGTCGAAACATGTCGTTTAATATATAAAAGCGCTAAATAATGTAAAATCGTATTTACGATTAAAAGCGCCAAATATAATATTTTATACAACAATAATGTTTTAATATTATATAATTTTAACAACATCATTTAACTTCAACGTTTGTGTATGGACTGTAAAAATAAATATATATGTCTAAGATGTGTTGGTTCAGATGAGAATTGAAAGGTGCTGAACTTTGGCTGATGTATATATTAAAAAGTACAAAAAATAAAAGAGTTTTGTATGAAAACATGTAAATTGAATGCTCTTAGGAATTAAAAATGGAAAAGAACAGAGAATGAAGCAGGAGTTGTAACCTTAATTAATTCATGGAGCCCGGGACCTTCTGAGAAGCGAGCAGTTAGGTTTCTCAGGCACTCAAGAAATTCCCCACATTTTATGGAACCTGAAGGTTCATTACTGTGTTCACAAGAGCTTGTCACTGGCCTGTTACCTGAATCCAGACCACAACACTTCAACATATTTCTCTGACATCCATTTTAATATTATCTTCCCCCTTACATTTAGGTCTTCCCAGCGGTCTCTTTCGTTCTGATTTGCCCACCTAAATCCGGTATCCCATATGTGACCTGACTATCTAAATCTTCCTTTACTCGATCAGTCTAATTATATTTGCCAAAAAGTACAACAAAGAAGGTCCTCATTATGCAACTTTGACCAGTGTCCTAGTAATTCATCCCTCTTAGGTGTAAATATTATCCTCCTCAGCACCCTGTTCTGAAAAACACTCGATCTGCGTCTTCCCGTTGGTGTCAGAGATCAATTGTTACACCTTTACATAACTACAGGTAAAGTATTATATTGTGGATCTTAAAATTTATGTTTTTAGACAGGCGATGAAAAGGCACAAAGTTGTGAATTGAATGGCAGCAGAAACTACCCAAATTGAAGGTGAATTTTTAGTGTCACTCCAAAATACTGAAATTCGCCACACACGTATGTTCTGATTTTGCCCTGCTTTCATGCTCTATGGTTCAAGATCAGGAATGACGTGTGATGTTGAAGGCTTGCAGTGTGTGTGTGTGTAGAGGAGCATGGAAGATGCCAGGAAGCACTGACGTCGAACAGGATGTTTGTGGATTGAAGAAGGAAAGAAACAGTGAGAGGTGAAGATTTAATTAGAGAAGAAAGAGATAATGAAATGATGGAGTAGGTAGGAAGAGTGAAAAGAGAAAACAAAAGGATGAGAGCAAAAGAAAATAGATTATAACGAAAATAGTATAAGATGGAAAATGACAGAAAATGATATAAAATGTTAAAAATTATGCCAAAGAGTTTTTTATTTTTTTTTATTTTTTTGAGAGTTTTTCCCCCCCCCACACACCCCATGCATTTAATTTTTGTTGATATTGCTGTGCTGGTGCTGCTGCTGCTGCTGTTTAAATCTGAAAACATTGGATACATGGGGATTTGAACATAGAACACACATCATTATACACTACAACCTTAACCACTAGGCTACGAAGCTGTTGGCAGTTCACCGTTTAAAACTCCCTCATATCTTACATTGTGTAAGAGTTGCCTTGGAGTACATTATGAGGCAGATTGAAGCCGCAACTGGGCAGAGTCTCTGGTGGTCTAGTGGTTAAGCCATGAGACTGTTAAGTTTAGGGTTCCAAGTGTTGGTGGTTCAAATCCACCAGCCTGCAATAGATTTATTTTTTTATTAAAACTCCCTCATATCTTACATTTTGTGAGAGTTGCCTTGGAGTACATTATGAGGCAGATTGAAGCGGCAACTGGGCAGAGTCTCTGGTAGTCTAGTGGTTAAGACATGAGACTGTTAAGTTTAGGGTTCCAAGTGTCGGTGGTTCAAATCCACCAGCCTGCAATAGACTTTTTATTAATATAAGTTTTAAAACATGAGTAAGAAACTCGACCAACCCCCCCCCTTCGGGGGGGGTTGGTCGAGTGTCTTACTCATGTTTTAAAAACTTGACAAACCCCCCCCCGAAGGGGGGGGGTTGGTCAAGTTTTTATAATGCAACCAACCCCCCCCGAAGGGGGGGGGTTGGTTGCATTATAAAAACTTGAGTAAGATACTACTTGACCAACCCCCCCGAAGGGGGGGGTTGGTCAAGTTTTTATAATGCAACCAACCCCCCCCGAAGGGGGGGGTTGGTTGCATTATAAAAACTTGAGTAAGATACTAAACCAACCCCCCCCGAAGGGGGGGGTTGGTTTAGTATCTTACTCAAGTTTTTTTAAAATTTTGAGTGACCTTGACCTTGACCTTGACCTTGACCTTGACCTTGAGTAAGTAGTATCTTACTCAAGGTTTTAAAACACGTGTAAGACACTTGACCTTGACCTTGACCTTGACTGACTTACTCAAGGTCAAGGTCAAGGTCAAGTGTCTTACACGTGTTTTAAAAACTTGAGTAAGATACTACTTACTCAAGGTCAAGGTCAAGGTCAAGGTCACTCAAAATTTTAAAAAACTTGAGTAAGATACTAAACCAACCCCCCCCTTCGGGGGGGGTTGGTTTAGTATCTTACTCAAGTTTTTATAATGCAACCAACCCCCCCCTTCGGGGGGGGTTGGTTGCATTATAAAAACTTGACCAACCCCCCCCTTCGGGGGGGGTTGGTCAAGTAGTATCTTACTCAAGTTTTTATAATGCAACCAACCCCCCCCCTTCGGGGGGGGGGGTTGGTTGCATTATAAAAACTTGACCAACCCCCCCCCCCTTCGGGGGGGGGGGGTTGGTCAAGTTTTTAAAACATGAGTAAGACACTCGACCAACCCCCCCCGAAGGGGGGGGTTGGTCGAGTGTCTTACTCATGTTTTAAAACTTATATTAATAAAAAGTCTATTGCAGGCTGGTGGATTTGAACCACCGACACTTGGAACCCTAAACTTAACAGTCTCATGTCTTAACCACTAGACTACCAGAGACTCTGCCCAGTTGCCGCTTCAATCTGCCTCATAATGTACTCCAAGGCAACTCTCACAAAATGTAAGATATGAGGGAGTTATAATAAAAAAATAAATCTATTGCAGGCTGGTGGATTTGAACCACCAACACTTGGAACCCTAAACTTAACAGTCTCATGGCTTAACCACTAGACCACCAGAGACTCTGCCCAGTTGCGGCTTCAATCTGCCTCATAATGTACTCCAAGGCAACTCTTACACAATGTAAGATATGAGGGAGTTTTAAACGGTGAACTGCCAACAGCTTCGTAGCCTAGTGGTTAAGGTTGTAGTGTATAATGATGTGTGTTCTATGTTCAAATCCCCATGTATCCAATGTTTTCAGATTTAAACAGCAGCAGCAGCAGCACCAGCACAGCAATATCAACAAAAATTAAATGCATGGGGTGTGTGGGGGGGGAAAAACTCTCAAAAAAATAAAAAAAAATAAAAAACTCTTTGGCATAATTTTTAACATTTTATATCATTTTCTGTCATTTTCCATCTTATACTATTTTCGTTATAATCTATTTTCTTTTGCTCTCATCCTTTTGTTTTCTCTTTTCACTCTTCCTACCTACTCCATCATTTCATTATCTCTTTCTTCTCTAATTAAATCTTCACCTCTCACTGTTTCTTTCCTTCTTCAATCCACAAACATCCTGTTCGACGTCAGTGCTTCCTGGCATCTTCCATGCTCCTCTACACACACACACACTGCAAGCCTTCAACATCACACGTCATTCCTGATCTTGAACCATAGAGCATGAAAGCAGGGCAAAATCAGAACATACGTGTGTGGCGAATTTCAGTATTTTGGAGTGACACTAAAAATTCACCTTCAATTTGGGTAGTTTCTGCTGCCATTCAATTCACAACTTTGTGCCTTTTCATCGCCTGTCTAAAAACATAAATTTTAAGATCCACAATATAATACTTTACCTGTAGTTATGTAAAGGTGTAACAATTGATCTCTGACACCAACGGGAAGACGCAGATCGAGTGTTTTTCAGAACAGGGTGCTGAGGAGGATAATATTTACACCTAAGAGGGATGAATTACTAGGACACTGGTCAAAGTTGCATAATGAGGACCTTCTTTGTTGTACTTTTTGGCAAATATAATTAGACTGATCGAGTAAAGGAAGATTTAGATAGTCAGGTCACATATGGGATACCGGATTTAGGTGGGCAAATCAGAACGAAAGAGACCGCTGGGAAGACCTAAATGTAAGGGGGAAGATAATATTAAAATGGATGTCAGAGAAATATGTTGAAGTGTTGTGGTCTGGATTCAGGTAACAGGCCAGTGACAAGCTCTTGTGAACACAGTAATGAACCTTCAGGTTCCATAAAATGTGGGGAATTTCTTGAGTGCCTGAGAAACCTAACTGCTCGCTTCTCAGAAGGTCCCGGGCTCCATGAATTAATTAAGGTTACAACTCCTGCTTCATTCTCTGTTCTTTTCCATTTTTAATTCCTAAGAGCATTCAATTTACATGTTTTCATACAAAACTCTTTTATTTTTTGTACTTTTTAATATATACATCAGCCAAAGTTCAGCACCTTTCAATTCTCATCTGAACCAACACATCTTAGACATATATATTTATTTTTACAGTCCATACACAAACGTTGAAGTTAAATGATGTTGTTAAAATTATATAATATTAAAACATTATTGTTGTATAAAATATTATATTTGGCGCTTTTAATCGTAAATACGATTTTACATTATTTAGCGCTTTTATATATTAAACGACATGTTTCGACGGTAATACCGTCGTCTTAAGGTTTATATCAATTTTACAATATTTTAAAATTATTAGATATTTTAATGCAATGTATTATAATGATCTGTGGTTTGTTTGTAGTCAGACGTTTTATTTTCAAGATGTGTTGTGCGGAGTAACGTACGTCTGATAGCTGGTGAAGAAAAAGAAAAAAACGAAAAAACAACATCATCATCATCTTAGACAGTTTCTGAATACACATTCTGAACTCATATTCCTCAGCGTTCTTTGTATGAAAAAATTTATTCTTCACTAAAAAGCACACACACACACACCCTGATATCTTTTCCATCACTTCAAGTAATTTACAATGGTGAAGGCTGGAGAAACTTACTCCTCTTAACTTTGACTAACCCCTAATCTCAACTCACAAAATCCCTAGGCACAAAACTCTTCATGTACAAAGGCAGAAATGGCACAGTGAAAACTCTTTAATTACTATTTGACATTAATTAGTTTACTGCTGAAAAATTGTTTCAAAACTGATACACAGAACAATTGGGAAAGCGCCCTAACGTCTCTCTCTCTCTCTATTCGTAGCATACTTTCTTAATGCCATTCATTCTTTATTATATTCTACTCTACTTATCAGACATCACATCTCATTTAATTGTTATTCAGTACCTACCTTCCCAAATGTACTTCACTTCAAGGGAGCAATATTTATCATTCGCCACCTACAAAAGGACAGATTTTTAGGATACGTTGCACGACTCTTACCACATTAAACTTCAACATCAAAACAATGCTAAAACAATGAACATTACAAGGCATTTCAAAGTTTACAATTGGCACAATACTAAACATACAACAATTATGCATTACAGACTCATATTAAAATCACTGAAACATGTTTACATATTTACAGCCTACTACATCTTTGTTAACAAACTTCCTTAATGCCATTCATTCTGCATAATATTCCAATCTGTTTATCCATCATCATTTCACATTTATTTTGTATTCATTACATATCACATTCTTTTTCTTCCCTCACATCATCAAATGCAGTGCACTTCAAGTGAGCAATTGTTGTCATTCATCACTAACATAAGGACAGAACTTTAGGATAGGTTGCATAACTCTCACCACACTAAACCTGAGATTCAAAATGGCAGTGCCGTAACAATGGGCACTACAAGAAATTTCAAAGTTTCTTCTCAAATCCCAGCAGCACATGTACATTGCAGACTATAATTAGAATCTCTGAAACATTTACGTACGTACTGCCGTACAGGTTCCCCCACTTCAATGCCTTATGTCATGATTAAAAAGAAGGCAATTTATGCCACCTCCAGGATGAGACGGTTACATTCCTGGCAAACAAGGTACTACAAAATTCTTGTGATTAACATACAGATAGTCTCATTTTGTGCTGAATTACACATCAGCAATATTTAATCTCACTCTTGCCTATACACATTTTCACAAGTAGCAGTACAAACCAGCACATAAGTGACACACACATTTCAAAATAGAAAACAGAAACACCATCTTTTTAAAATACAGTATGCAGGGACAAGTTCCTAACTCTTTACACAAGCAAAACACATTACATCGCTTTATACACATTGCAACATAAAACACCAGTATCAGTAAGTTATTCCAGATACAGGAAATTATTACAGACAATACACTTATACATCATTTTAGTATTGCGCCAAATTCAGTCACATATCACCCACCTCAGCTTACGGAGAACATATTTGTACATAAGTCATTTTGACCGTTACAGCAAATTGATTCCCGTATCACCCATCTTCATTTATGAAGAACAAAGTGAACATGAGCGATTGCTTAATATAATGGAGCAGCTCAGCTTCATACTCTTCATGGAGCAAGTTGAAACAGCAACATCAAAATGTCTTCTTGGGATATAAGATAACTCTTCACCAGAACGCACAACTGGCAGCTGAAACAATCCGGCGAGAAACAACGGCAGTTTTCAAAATCAAATACAAACGCTTCTTATCGCGCTGAACGTAGCGTAGGCACGGATTAAGGTATACAAATCGCATTACCCGTGTGCAGGATCACCGCGACATCGTTCCAAAACAAACTCATCCGCACAAAGTGCCCAACACATTCCAGAAGCGCAACAACATGCACTTCGATGCTCGTGTGTGAGAGTACTTCAAGCCCCCCACAAAACAATTTCTTCAGAATTTCAATAAATACATTCTAGCACAAATTTCAGAGTACACAAAACTGCAGAAATATAAATATTGTTTCAGTTTATCAATAGCAAATGGCACATTCGTAATTTATGTTCACACATGATCTACCTACACACAACCAACAATTCTGCATCATGCAATTCAAATTAGCACAAATCAGCAACATGCTACTCACTGCTACTTCAACCGCATGCACTACTACTACAACAATAAACTAAATTCACGCAGAAATGGTCATCATGAGTTACTCTTAGCAACATAAAACAATCCATGAATTATATTTCTTGATATGCAATCATGAAACTGATGACTTACTCAACTCGGTTGTGTCACTTTTTGATTAAAACTTTGCTGGTCTGTGGGTCCTTAAGTAATTACTTCTTCTCATTTAACATTTTCAGTTGCTTCAAACACACATATGGAATTTTATGACATAATGGCCGGTCCCTATCAGAGTGGAACCGATTACAAACGAGGCAGTGATTACCTCATTCAATGTACTGTAATGGCATTTCAACCAGAGACCTATTAAAAGCATTAAATTAACGAACAGCCCTCTTCCAGGCCACTGTGTAGTTCAAATACTAATATTCTCTAACCATGCAAACATCAAATTAAAATATAGATATAAATATCGCTTTACAACGCCTACTGCAGAATGATGAATGCTAACATCACGTCCATACAGTAAGGACAGTAATAATATAATTGGGCAACGCCAAAATAATTCAAGACTATGTTTTATGAATGTGCAACATAAATCAGTTTCCATTAAACAACTAAGAAATATTATTGTCAAAAAAGCAAGTATCCTAAAATTAATGTAAATTATGTAGACGATATGTTTAAGATTTATCTCCATATTAAACTTCGCGCGTCTACCCTCAATATTTCATTACTTGTCACTGTCAAACACCTAAAATTCAAAACTTTTTATCATCAGTCACTTCGATGTATTGAATTCCACAAGAAATTTATTATTATTAAGTGTTCTGTCTTACGACAGGTCCATTGCTCTGCCCAAACAGAGCTCTCCAGTTGTCCCTATTCTCGGCTTCTCGCTTTAATTCCTGGAACGCCATCTTCTTTCCTTGTTTAAGGTCGTCGGTTAGCTGTATCAGTCTTCTTCCCAGTCCTCGCCTTCCTTCAACCTGGCCTTCGGTGATATCACTCAGTAATCCATTCCTTCTCATAATATGTCCCAGCCAGTTAGCTTTTTACCAGATGAAAATTGTAATGGTTTCAATAATCTGTTAAAACTACAAGTTGCGAGTTTACAACCTTATCAGCTGTAAAAGGTTGAGAAGTGCAAGATACGCGCCACGCCTAATGGTCCATGAAAATTGGTGAATTCATTTGACTCCTGCAAGACGGACAAACGCAGACTTCGCGGTGAACATGTAAGCCTACTTTGTTTCTTTTCTGTGCCTGTAAGGAATGTGGGCCAACACGATACCAATAATTGAGGGGATAGAATGAAATCTCAGGATACACGTAGCAGATACATAAACACTACAATGTCACATACCACAATATGTAGCTCAGTCACAAGCTGGACCACCAGATTCATTCCCTCTAGAAGCGTAACCCATTTCACTTCTCACCAAAAGCTTCTTCTCAGGGCAAGTTGGTTAGGGCCTGCAGCTGACCCCTCAACTCCAAGTTGCGCAGGAGTAAAGAATGTCTCGTCTTCTTATGTTCCTCCAAAATGTTTGCAGACTTCATGAATGGTAAAACACAACACATAAAACCACCACGTGACACAAAATCAGGGATCAATTTTTGAACCAAGCTGTGACACTCGGCCTTCACTTCTCTTTCACATTCTTCAGTCATTCACTGGTCTTCAGTCACCCGTTGTCCACTTGCATTATGCCCTGAACGTTGACTGCCTGCCAATGGACAGCTTGGTCAGCCCCGTGATGTCTGAACCACAGACAACTTGAAGTGCCCAACATGCAACTGCTGCCACCATGCCTCACACCCATAGCAACTCCACGACTGCACGAACCACGTCTCGAGACGATGTTTCAAGGTGGGTGGCCCTTCCGTGTGGACACTGTCCCTGGAATTAGGAACATTTATATAAAATATTGGTAAAAGATAGCTTGCCGGTGAAAATTCCAATATCTGAAACTACTACAGCCATGACTAAAGGAGAACAAATATAATAATTAATCCAAGTACCTCAGAAGATATTATGAACATTAATAGTGAAAATTATTTCGTTTATTTATCGTGTATGTATCAGTTTCATGAAACATATGCAAATATAGCAATAGGTTTAGTAATATTAAAATTCCTTCTTGGTCTTCCTCCGTTATTTTCTCGCGGTGCAAACCAACCCAACACTTCGTTCACACATAGTTCGGACAAGTCTGTAACACATCAGTCATTTTGACTTTATACCTGAACAAACAGAGTAGCTAAACTAATACCCGTTCTCTGATCACTCGCTTTTGAATTTTATCTCGCATTGGTGGCAGTACTGATCTTAAGAGAAGGCAATTTTAGTACTGAGATGCATCAAGAACACACATAAATGTCGTATGTTTCTCCTTATGATACTAGAAATACACATGAATGTCAGGTGTAATAAAGTTGTTCCTGCATTTATTTTAGGATGGATGTCACCTAAAAACATCTTCAATAACTACACAACCTTCATTGATACACTACATTCTCTATGAACCTTGGATAATACCAGTAATTATTCATGATGCAATGATGCACGAACCTGCTCATGCGACGCTGTCGAGACGGGTAGCCGTGTTCTGCCGACTCTGTCCCTGAAATTTAAAACAGAGAAAACAATCTGAGAAATTGAAAGCATTGCTATTGAAAACTATTTTAATTACTTATGAAATACTGTTAAATTTCATGAAACATTGAAAAGTAGCATGTGCTCGTTGATATTAAAATTCTCCACCCATCCACTGACCTTCCAGTCGTCTCCCTGCCACTATCCTGGACCTCTTCTATCCCTCCACCTCTTGGTGGTCTTCCTGGTAGCAAACAACCCAGCACTTCCTTCAGACATACATTCGATATGTCTGTAACATATCAATTGGTTTGTCTCCATGAACGGAATTTTTCAAAACTAATTCCTCTCCTCTTATTACAGGCTTCGGGATTTTGTCTTCACTTGAAACTTTGGCTGATCATCAAGAAAGCAATTTTAACTTCTTACACTTACTCCTAACTACTTGAACGTGTCCTTCATTCAGGAGACAAGACAAAAATACTTGTGGCACTAGAAATAAAGCATCCTTTACATCAGACCATTGAATGGTGAGTATATTATTATTAAGTGTTCTGTCTTACGATAGGTTCATTGCTCTGCCCAAAAAGAGCTCTCCAGTTGTCCCTATTCTCGGCTTCTCGCTTTAATTCCTGGAACGTCATCTTCTTTCCTTGTTTAAGGTCGTTGGTTAGCTGTATCAATCTTCTTCCTAGTCCTCTCTTTCCTTCAACCTGGCCTTCGGTGATATCACTCAGTAACCCATTCCTTCTCATAATATGTCCCAGCCAGTTAGCTTTCCTTCGTGTAATCGCCTGCAGAATGTTTCTTCGCTCGTTGACTCTCCTCAATACTTCTTCGTTGGTCACTCCATCCGTCCACCTGATCTTCTCTATTCTTCTCCAACACCACATTTCAAAACTCTCCAGGTATTTCTGTTCCTTCTTCCTGAGTGTCCAAGTCTCTGCTCCATACGTAACACTTCACTAGTTTCTTCTTCATCTCCAAGCCCAACTTGCTAGTGAGAAGTATCCTCTTCTTGACGAAAGCTGCCTTGGCCATGGCTATCCTTGCTTTTACTTCCTTGGTGCACAGGGCGTCCGTCGTGACTATGCTTCCCAAGTACTTGAAATGCTCCACATTCTCCATCTGTTGGTTTCCCATTACAACGTTCAATGGTTCTGCTCTCGGTGCTATCCTCATTACCTTTGATTTTTCAATGTTGATTTCCATTCCATACTCTCTACCTGTTTCCACTAACTTGTCCATCATGTTCTGTAATTCCTCCTCTTCCTTCGCCAATACTACTAAGTCGTCTGCATACTTTACGGTCTTTATCACTCTTCCTCCAATTTTGAAGTCTCCTGTTCCCTCCAGAGCTTCCTTGGCAAGCCATTCCCCGTACAGGTTAAAAAGAATTGGTGATAAGCAGCATCCCTGTCTTACACCTCTACCAATCTCAACGCTGTTGGTGTCTCCTGAATCCAGTCTCACTTTGACTTTTTGCTGCATGTACAGGTTTTTGATTAGTCTTCTGTCTCTCCAATCAATTCCAATTCTCTGTAGGATCCTCATTAATTTCTTCAATTTTACTCGATCGAAAGCCTTCTTCCAATCGATGAAGCAGGCACATACTTCTTCCTTGACATCGAGAACTCTCTCTGAAATTATTCTCATAACTCCGATGGCATCTCTGGTTCCTCTTCCTCTCCTGAATCCAAATTGGTCGTCTCACTTTCTCTGCCTTTTGTGGTTGCTATGGCATTTGAGTAGCTGATTTTGAATGACTGCCTCTGGAAGAAAAAAATTAATTCATCACAATATGTCCTTTACACACAGGAACACTACCTAAGGTGGGAATCTGAATTCATGCTTTAAAAGAGGCCCACGGGGAATAAAATGTGAGTAGTACTAATTTAGGACCACCTACAAAAATGATCTACCAGGCGATCTCTACTTTCTTCACACATCCTGCTTCAGAAGCTCCCACTAACTCCAAAGGCTTTCAAATTCTTGGGGGGGGCACTTCATGTTCCACTATGCACACTCACCAGTCACTTCTGATTGGTTGCCTCTTCCTAGCAGACAGGCCCCACCATCGTTCGCAAATACCCATCAACATGGCCTGATGTCGGAATCCCTGAAATACTTTCAAAACAGCCCCAGGCACAGAATATGTCCTGTGTGCGTCAATACAGCAGCTTTGCTTGACAGCTTGGAGCACAAAAAATATAAAATGCATAAAAGAGTACAAATAACAAGACAACATCAAAATGAAGTACACTCAATGTAAATAAGGGAACATTTTCATAGTAAGAATATAATTAATATCAATTTTACTCTCTATCACATTTAATTAACAGGGAATTAAAGAAGCAAGAAATGCAATATGAACATGCAATGAATATACCATATCAAAATATTGGAATTTAAACAAACAATACACGTAAAAAATAATACAGTTAAATAAGCAATACATGCAACAAAATATATAACAAATTTGAATACATATTTATGTACAGAACAGCAGAACACAGAATGCCCAGAACGCAAATGATAATGGCTTCATGGCATGTTTGCACTGAAACACAAGAATTAGATCAGGTTTCTCTGACGCCAGTCAGTAACAAGTACTGTAACCTCTCTTCTGTAGTATCTCATGGCTCCCTGAAACTTCAAAGCTCCTGCACCGCATTCTGGAATAAAAATTACACTCATCACAGAAATCAATCCACTTCGCATTCCACCAGGCATGCTCATTTTCCTGCCACTTCAGACTCGTTGCCTTGTAAACGCCAATAAATGTGGCTGGCCCGTGAGGGAACTCCTGAAATCAAGGTTTTAAACCACTCCCAGACAAACATATCTTGTGTGCATCGAGATACTAGCCTTAAGATGAAACTTGTGTTATAACTGGCATGAAATAATACAACAGACTCAGCACACGCATATAAAATTCACAAAAAATAGGAAAAACATCAAATGAAGTACACTCAACATATACATGTAATACAAATAAGCCCAGCATTTGCACTGTAAGAATACAATTGATGTCAATTTTAATTAATTTTACTTTGTATCACAATTAATGGGGAATTAGAGAAACAAGAAATGCAATATGAAAATACAACGAATAAACCATAACAAGATATTAGAATTGATATAATAAGTGTACAAATAACAGCACAATAAAAAAGACGTACAACAAATTTAAGTACACAACAGCAGAACACAGAATGCCCAGAACGCAAATGATAATGGCCCGATGGCATGTTTGCACTGAAACACATGAACACAAGAATTAGATCAGGTTTCTTCGAAGCCTCGTAGTAACAAGTACTCTAACCTCTCTTCTCTAGTATTTCATGGCTCCCTGAAACTTCAAAGCTCCTGCACCGCATTCTGGAACAAAAATTACACTCGTCACAGAAACAGGTCACTTTGCGTTCCACCAGGCATGCTCATTTTCCTGCCACTTCAGATTGGTTGCCTCTTCCCAGCAGATGGAAAAACATCAACCGGTAGATGTGGTACAGATTACATGTCTGCAATGGACACATAGAAAATCGTATTTTATGAACAATTCACAGGAAGTTTAATCAATTTTATACAACAATTCAGCAATGAAAAAACACGACAAAAATTCAACATGAACACACACATCATTGCAACAGATGGGACAATTAAAAAAAATAAATTAAAACAGCATCACATGTACGTAGTAACTCAATGGCATAAATGAGATGTGTACAAACATAACCTTCAATAATTATCTGTACTTTAACAGGTATAGAAAATATAAAGAAAATGAGATGTAAAATTCTATGCAGCGTACACACAACACATACAAGTGGAATAATCTATAATTAAGAGCATGTTTAAAGTATTCTGTCACATTTCAATAATGTGGGAGTACATAACAAAGAAATGCAATATGAGCATGTGTCAATCGACAAACAGGCCAATTCATAACGTCACATAGGCTGCATGCATAAACAACAGAATTGCGTAAAAAACATACACACCAGCAGAACACGTATTTTCAGTTGGAGAAAAGCACAAGAATTAGTAATTAAAGAAAGCAAACAATGGCACATGTGGACTGAAGCATGTAAATAAATGGGCATGGGCTTCAAGTGACCATTAACTGATCTTTTGTGCTTCATTTTCTTCTAACCTACCAGCAGCCCCCAGCCAAGATCTCATGATAATCATCGGATTTCGCTAAATGACTGACAATTGTCAAAATCATTAAAAGCTCTTTATTAGAGAGCTTTCATTGGTGGCCATGATCATGGCCTCCCTGTAGACCCCTGGGTCGATCTAGAGGATTGACCTCTTTACTTGGGGTATTGCCCTTTGACCTGGGCCTTGTAAGCACCCTGGTCAGAGCCTCCTTAAACTTGGGTAGTGTCATGTACCCCAGTTTTCATATGCCCCTGGTACCATCTTGGCTCTCTCTGGCATTCCAGACACGCAGTCTGTGCCAAATGTTGCCTGTCGACCAGAAGGCCACAAGGCTATAAACTGTTTATCACATTCTTCCATGGGTCTCTGTGGTGGTTTGCCAGAAATACTGACTCCCTGCTGAGAATAACCAGCTTTAAAATGGAGACTCCATATCACAGAACTTTTCTGGTAGTTTTCTGACAACTGGTGGGCTTCTGCCTCCGGTTGTCTTTTAAACTTTCCCAGGCTGGCTGATACTGAGAGCAGACTGAGGCGGCAGTGCCCTGAAGGGATCCTTCGTGCCATGCAGCCCTCAGCACGATACCTCACACCTTGGCTTCGGTGGACCAGAGCCCTGTTAGCCGTCCGAGGACGTTACCCCCCTCCGCGACGAGGACGCCAAGGGTTGGATTTTGGAGGGGACTAAAGAATGTAGAAGACCAATATTAATCCTGGTTTCTTTGAAGTCTATAGAAAGCTTAATACTGTTACCGATTTTGTCCAATACCTCATGATTACTTCCAAGTCCAGGTGGAAAATTGTAATTCTCTTCCATTACCTTCTTGAATTCATTTGTCCGCAGTTATCAACTTGCACCACTCAGGAAACCACTTCAACCATGAACTAGAACAAATACAACATTTACAATCATGTCGATATTCATTTATAATTGTCCTCGAAAACCTCCTCAAACTTACATCTACCTATATTTAACCTATGTAGAATATTTTAATGCCTTCTCAAACTTTATATCACTGATGTACAATATTTGGGCTTTTGTGACCACATTTCTTCTATCACTAGGTACCAATGCAGATTTGCTGGAAAGACCAGTCTAATGGTGAGCCCCTATCCCCAGCTGTCTTCTCAGCTTCCCTAGATTGGCTGAAACTGTCAATTACCCAGGGTGGAATGCTGCCACTGACACCACTTACTAACACGTAGGAACATTGGCTGGAGTGGGAACCCCTGAAATCACAATTTTAAAACAGCCCCTGACAAACAAAATATGCTGGGTTTCCCAAACCAACAGTTTAGATACGTATCTAGCTCGACGAATGACAGGAAATGCAAGACGAAACAAGGACATAACCAAAACAAGTGATATGAAATCTAAATGGATCCATTTAACTAAATTACAACAAATCTGAATAATATATATTCTGATGTCAGAACCCTGATGGGGACGGAGATGGTTCCAGAAATGTTGATTGCCTCATGTAACCGATTAATGCGGCTGACTGCCCGAGAAGACTTTTTGAAAGAATTGGCTTCCTATATACCATGATTGTCCTGATTTCTGGTAACAATTCATGATCATGTAGTCCAAAGTTTCTGTACATTTTAAGACCTCTAACACACTTTCTTTTTGAGTCATGTGTCATTGTTGTTTATTACAATTTATTTGAACATCACACCAATGTGTTACAAATGAAACAATTATTATCCTAGGAAAGCCTGAATGGAAGCTACAAACCTCAAAGACAGGGCATGCATGAAAGCATAATACTAAAATGAATCTTATGGAAAGAGTGGTAGGGAATGGACTGGATTCATCTGTCTTGGCAGAGGAATTGATGGAGGACTCTTGTGAACATGACAATGAACCTTGTGCCTTACATGAATATAAGGCACAATTTCTTTGTTAGCTTCTGACAATGGCTCTACTGCATTTAGTGACTAACTTACCAACAGGTTCACATACTGCTCAACAATATTACTTAACATTAATTGTTCACTCAGAATTAAATATTTGAAGCATTAACCATTGTTAAATTATGCAGAGTGATGGACGGCTCACTCTGGAACTAGGCTATGGGCTGGACAAACGGGGTTCGATCCTGGGCAGAATTTCTCACATATTACAGGTTTTGTGGCCCACCCAGCCTCTTATACACTGGCCACTGGCCTCTTTCTTAAGTGAAGCTAACTACTGACCTCTTTCGACCGTCTATGCTAAGAATGCGTGATCTATACCTCCATTGCCCATGTGACTGCGTCTTAGAGGTAACTTCGCCTTGTCTTCAACATCTCTATTTCCGGCCCTCTGCCACGTGTTGGATCGCGTCACGAAAAATGTTCCCAAATATTTCCATCGCTTTAAATCCAAACAACACGAGTCATTATCAGAACTGACCGTAGTTATATTCCTCTGCCTTTATCTCTCAACCAACACCCTTACTGCGTCTTGCACAGCTTTTGTGCTTCTCTTTTCGCTCTGCAATACAGGCCGGAAGCCGCATTCAATTACGGTACTCTCGGATTTTGTTCGCGTATATTCTAAAGCAAGATTTCATGAAAATATCATACAATACGTTTCCACAGAACTACAGCCTTTCCTTGTGCCATTGGAACCCAATCTCTCGCATACAGTTAACGATTAATATCGATTACGTCGAAATTGATACTGACGACCACCGATAATTTCTTTTGTGTAGTTAAACGTCTTATTACTCGATAGTTACAAGTTTGTTCGCCATCTTTTTAAAGAGATGCATTAATTCCATAATTAACTAAATGTTATAAAAATCACAAACAATATTAAAATGGATAATAAAACAAGATTATACTGAAACTTCTTTAGAGTTGAAAATAATTTACTCGAAATGAACATATTGAGTTCATACTAAAATATAAGCAGCATTTAACAAGAAAACGCTACGACAACACAAACATTTCCTTACTTACCAGAAACTGCGTTGCCTCCACCGGTGCGAACAGCAGAATGAAGAACCAGACCTCTAAAATAGAAGACGGTAAACCGGTCTAACAACAACGGCGTAGGAAGTGGTTCTTGTTCGTGATGGGGGCGGAAGGAAAAAGGGGGGTAGGGACCAAAACAGAAAGAATGGCAATGCACAGGGTGCATGTAAAGTCTCGCTACCCCAAATAAATGTTTCTGTATTATCAACATTGTATAACTTCGCCCTCGAAGCCGAGAGACAATAATCCGCGTCGTATTTTCAAGGTTTCGACAAATAATGCAGTCGTCAGCTTCAAGATGAATGTATTTGGGGGGGGGGGGGGGGGCTGTGTCTTTTCTAGCGTTATAAGAATAGCAGTGCTGTTTTATAAACAAGAACACGATGCCTTCCTCACAGACGTTGATGGATGACCTCTTACAAAGCGGTGCAGCATCATAACCCAGAAGACAGGGAACCAAGACCGCATAAATGGAAGATCATGCCTGAAATTCTTAAAGACTTCCAAGAGGGGGCCCATACCGATAAAATGGCAAATTATTGCACCGTGTAGTCTGGTGGACTTTATACCAGCAGCCATGAGAACCTGAAAGCTCACCCATGACATTAAGTTTTACCCTGGGATTGCGGGACTTTGTATGCAGCCTGTAGAACACTAAAGATCTTGATCTTCAATTAGACAAGGCTGATTTAATAATGCTGTATCTACTGTATGGGCTATATCATATTGAACGATGTGAAGAGTTTCATGTACGCTGTTGTGGTGAGCAGTGTTTTTATCTGTTTCAGTATCCTCTTCTCACACTTGACTGAAATGAATATACTCTTTCTGATAGTAAACATTCAAGTCACATGCCTTAGATGCTGACGTCAAATGCTCAGTCAAGAAATCTAACCAAGCTGATGCATTTTCGTTTCATCCATCACTTTAGAAAAAAAATTAGAAGCTGTATGTGCTTCTGCCGTAAGGAAAAATCTCATCAGCTGGACCAACTGTAAAAAAGCTCTATCTCAGTCCCCAGTGGACCCAATCAATAGGCTTTATAAGAATATGTGTCACTTTAATGACATGTCGTTCATCAAGACCTTTGGACCAATCCTGTCCCTTGCATGTGATTTTAATTTCTGAGCGTGTAACAATATACTTCACATCCCTGTATTAAGTCACCAAGCTCCTTCTTTTATTGTACTTTAAATCTGCAGAATATTAAACTTCAAACGTGGATAGGCAAAATACATGCATAGTCAGTCTTTTGTTCCAGATGTATTCTCATTAATGTAATCCAGAATTACATACATGAAATACATTCTACAGTTTGAGAGTTATTCATGTATATGTAATATACAGGTATTATGAAAATGACAAAGGACTTCAGGTGGGAGGGGCTTATTGAGAGTGTGATCAAACTGTTGTAATAACATTACATGCATGAATGTTTTTGTTACAGCCAAACAACCAGAAGCAGACATTTCACGGGGTGTGATTCACCAGGTCTGTGCTTGACTCCGTCTCTGGTTAACAAGGTCTCTGCGTCACTCGTCCTGTGCCTCACCGGTCTCTGCTTGACTCGGTGTCTGCCTCACCCGATCTCTGCTTCCCATTTTCTGTGACTCACAACGTCTTCGCCTCACTCTCTCTGCTTGTTTCGGGCTGTGCCTCACCCGGTCTCTGTTGAACCAGGTCTTTGCACAGACGGCCTGGCATATGTCGGGTGATACAGAGAACGTATCTTGCAGAGAGAGAGTCCGATAGACACCGCGTCCGACAGAGAAAGGGATCGGCAGTGACCGGGTCGTGCAAAGACCGGTCCTGGCCTGGATATTGTGGAGAAACTTTTGACAAAAATATAAATTTTTTCGAAAAATCGAAAAACGTAAGACATCGTCCAAAAGGCGCACAAAACCAAAATTTTTTGAAAAATTCTGAATTCAAATTTTTTTTCGACAATTTCGAAAATTTTTAGTTTTCTTTGCGTTTCACGCCATTTGCAGCCATTTTTAATTTTTTTAAAATTTTGACAATTTTTGAAAATTTTCAAAGGGGTACCCCTTTGAGAAATTTCAATTTTTTCGAAAATTTTCGAAAAATCAAAAAACGTGGGAAATCGTCCAAAAAGCGCACAAAACTAAGAATTTTTGAAGATTTTCAACTTTTAATTTTCTTTCGAATTTTCCGAAAATTTTTGGTTTTGTGCGCATTTCAGAACGTTTGCAACGTTTTTTGATTTTTCGAAAAATTTGAAATTTTTTTCTTTTAAATTTGACCTGGCCCATCCCTATCAGGACTAGACTCCGCCGGGCTGTCTATTTCACACAGTCTCAGCCGTACCCTGTCTGTGAGTCAACCGGTATCTGCTGTACACGGGGTGTGATTCACCAGGTCTGTGCTTGACTCCGTCTCTGGTTAACAAGGTCTCTGCGTCACTCGTCCTGTGGCTCACCGGTCTCTGCTTCATGCGGTGTGTGCAAAATTCTGAATTCAAATTTTTTTTCGAAAATTTTTAGTTTTCTTTGCGTTTCACGCCATTTGCAGACATTTTTAATTTTTTTAAAATTTCGAAGATTTTTGAAAATTTCGTAAAATCAGTACAGTATAGATTGTACTTTAACTGTTCCACCTGGTTTCTTACATTGAGTTTCATAATTCCAAGTAAGTTGACACAGCTGGATTGTTCCAGGCAGCTGAAAATGAATACAAGAAAGCAGTCTCTTCCACTTCTAGTTTAGACTTTAGCATAAAACAAGCAGCTACTAGTTCAAGTTAACAAAGAACCTCTTAACCAATAATTTCTATTTTGTAACTCATGTTGTTTTCACACTTGGAATTCAAACTGAAGACCATACTTATATTCATCCACGCACAAGCCTGAATCAAAATACACTGTTTTAACTAAGAAAAAAAAAGTTAAAACATTTCAACAAGTTCATCTAAACATTTATTTTCTGAATACCAATGTCGTAAGGCACAAAGCAAAGTGCAAGACAAAGAATAAGAACTAGTTTCCTGATGCCACACAAATAAGAAAGTCTTCTCAAACAAAAAATAAAACTAAATAATAATAATAATAACAATAACAGATTCACTCTGACAATGATAAGCAGAATATTATTCTCACTCCTCCAACGGGGGAAATGCCATCATAACAGACTCAAGCGTTCTTTTATAATATGACCTAAATCAATGACGACGCCCACCTCCAAAATTAGATAGAATTTATCAGCATTCCAAAATACCATATATGCTTACGAATAAAACACTTTTTGCCCATTTTTTGTATCTGCAGATGAAAGGAGTTGCCTCGCTTTGGAGACTCCCCCCCCCCCCCCCGGCCCGCCCAACACGACAAAATTCTTGGAACTAGGTGAAGGAAATCCGAGAAACCTAGACATTTTCCATGAAATGTGCCCCACTCGAAGTTCTGACTAAACAATCGCAGACCAGATATATAATTCTGCCCCAGACGAAGAACCTCAGCCATTAACGACGCAGTCACTCCAGTGAACGACGCAGCGGTAGTCCTCAAGTTACTACGAAGAAAATTTTATATGATTTTTTAAGTATGACTTCGAGCCTTTTAACCTTCTCAAAACACTGAAGCTAATTATGAGGGGGGAAAAAGATTATCAGACAAAACCATTCAATAAGAAAAATGTAACATCTTAACGCCGCATAAAGCGTAACAAATTATGCCTGTACGTAAAGATAAGAAACCCCAGATGACCCGACTTTCCTCTTAATATAAAATTAATGCTTTTTTTTTTTGCTTCTGCTAAGCTGATTTAGTAATAAATAAATTGATATTTAAATATTTGTGTGAATTCTGATAAATATTTAGCAAATTTAAATATTCAATAACTTGATGTTTGTTTTATTGGCATTTCGATGTATTCTACACATCATGACTTTTGAAAACAAAACTCACCGAAAAATTAAAATAAAAACCTACTATTCATTTCCCAGACATTTTGTTTTTTTCTCCTGAAAGAGACTGAGAGGAACAGATGGACTGCACAGAACCAAGTGCACAAACTACTTTCAGAGGAGGTAGCTCACATACGCACGTTGCATATTTCATCGTCCACTTTGGACAGCTATTTTCACGAGAAAAGAGTCGCTATAAAAATATATATATATATAAAACTACAATCACGCACAGCAGCGCTGGCAGATATTCCGACTCTGCTACAAAACAAAGACTGGCAAGGTTACATGAAGATCGGATAAAAACATCCACAGAACCTGAGATAAAAACACAATAAAATGCTTCATTCAAAGAAGTGAACAAGTAACATAATTGTAATTTGCAGACAATCTATAGATTATCTTCATATGCTCCTAATCTAACTTGTAGGCGAACGTGTCTGTAAGCTCCTCTTCATCACTAACATTATACTACTGATTGCAGGAGAACCAGAACGACTCCTCGTTCATCTCCTGGTACGAGATGAATTCCAATCATAAAAGAATATGTACCATATTTTTATAATTCAAACTATATTCACAATATTTCTTACGAGCAACACGTAGAATTCGGGCACTTTATAAAGCGTAAAATGTTTGTGCTGCGTCTTGCAACTGACACTAGAAAGTGAATTTTATAAGATGCCCGAATTACATACCACCTGGAAAATATCAAAACATCCGTGCGCCGACTGCAAAACCTTCTGTACGGAGGTACTCACTGCATAACGGGCATCGAAACGGCGGCCTTCGAGTGCGTCACGTCGCTCTCCCGCCACATCTGAGTCACTGTCTTCACTTGTGTGTAGAAATTTACACCCTGAAAATAACAACACGGCAACGATGAACATCGCTTACAAACGGAGTAAAAAAAAAACACCGAAGGATGAAGTTCATATGACAGAGGGAGATCTTATACTGTGATCGTCTCGGCGTAAACGTGCCCAGACCAAGATCTGAAGCTAAGAACCAATTTTTATTAATTCTGTGATATAATTATAAGTGTGAAAATGTTTCACACTATAAACACTGCAATTGTTCAAATGGGAATTTTGGATATAAACACAAAAGTCGCACGCTTAATTTAAACATTCGGCCAGCTTCTCGGGACAGGGAACTGATGAGAACAGACCACATCCAGATAAAAATGGTATTTAAGAAATTAAATTATGTTTGTGCAGTAAATGTACCACTGTATTAGGTTCATCTCTTTTCTTACCCAGTAAACACTGTACACACTTTTGTCATTAATGATATATGATTTTTTTAACTTATTCTGCAGCCTTTGGGCTTCTTAACTCACGACGTCCGGTCTCAAAATGAGTGAGACAATTCTATATAAACTGAAGATGGTGGTAAGCCTGATATTTAAAAATATATGAAATTATCAATGGCTGTTGATTTCAGAGTGGCATTCACGAACATTCTAGTTCGTGATGGGACGAGTTTAACGATTCCAGTTTTAATACGAAACTAATAACATTTTACGTGGTAAAATAAAGAGACCTGAAGGGTCAGTGAAACAAAGACATTAAAAGAAACAAGTCCAGAAATTATTAGCTAGAGTGATATTGCGAGTGGACATTTACCTCAGTTACAGATTTTCAAAGCAGACGAGATCGATTCCTCGCGAAAGACATCTCAGAACATGCCGCTACCAGACTGTGCTCCGATTCTGGCCGAACAAACTGCAATTTACCGCAGCTAGTTTCTAACTAACCGTGCGCCACACTTACCTGCTTGCCATAAAAGTGTGCATCACCCATGAATGAACCACGTGTTCCTGTGAAGGAGAACATGGGCAGTGGCACAGGAATTGGCACGTTTACTCCGACCTGCGAGATCAACACAAAATTTAGATACAGTACCTGGTCCTTTTCAGGCATCCATTATGAGGAGCAAAGGTTACAACTCGTTTGAAAACCAAAGAGAATATTCATACTTAACTAACAGACTTTAATCATGTGTAAGTAATTTTACAAATTAAAATACCATAAAGAGAGAGACAACTTGGAAGACCTAGACATAGATGAGAACATATCATTATGGGTCTTGGAGAAAATTTGTGGGAGAGAGTGGACTGGATTCATTTGACAGAACAGGAGCCAGGAAATTTCTTGAAATGTTGAGTGTCTATCAATTTTTAAGGAAGAACTCTGTTCCACAGATTTAGTTACATAATTATATCAAATTTGGAATGGTGACATTATAATCATATGATCAGTAGAATGGCTTAAGTCAAATATAATTTATACTGACTTACTGGGATACTGAGAACGAACCGTTCTTCAAGTGCCTGAGCACTGCGGGTCCCAACTTTTCGTTGGCTCGATCTATAGACATTCGGTAGGACTCCTTGGACGAGGGATCGGCCCGTCGCAAGGCCTCTACCTGTACACAGGAGGGCACAACACAGAAACACGCGGACAGACATCCATGGCTTGAGTGGGATTCGAGCCCACGGTCCTAGCGACCAAGCGGCACTAGGCCCACGCCTCAGACCGTGCGGCCACTGCGGACCCCTTATACTGACTTAAGCCCTTCTAATCAAGCATCAAAGAAAAGTTACATACTGCATTGATGTCATCACTCTGTATTAGACACAACACAGTCAATCAAAATCTCAAACTACATCAAAGAAGCACCTCCACAATTTCAAAATTAAATCACGGTTTGAATGCTGCTGGTTCCCTCCAGCTTTAGTATATATTTAGTTCTGCCATCTTTTCCTGGCCATCAAATACCAGACAACATTTACGGACTGTCAAACACCCAACGTGACTCAGTACTTATATAAAGATGGCACCACAGAGCCTACACCACCTATCATTGTTCTGACAGCGCAACTCACCTGACCCACGTCAATTGTGTTGGTAAACTTCCTGGCAGTAGCCCCATTGGTTGTAAAGATGGCTGTACCATTACCGTACGGATTCTCGTTGATGAGTTCTACGGCTTCGTCCAATGTGTCCACATGCAACGTGATCAGAACTGGTCCAAAGATCTCCTCCTTGTAACATTTCATGTTTGTCTGCATATAAATATAAAACTAATTACAAAATGTAGGATTTGAGGTTTTCACGGCGATGAGAGAAGATCACTGTCTTCTGGGTTGTTGCGCCACGTAGTCTGGTAGAGGTTTGCCAACGTCTCAGAGGTCCTCGCTGCCTCCATCATCGCCCTGATGACGGAGGCAGCGAAGACCTTTAAAACATCAGTAAACTTCTACAAGACTACACGGCGCAACAACCCAGAAGACAGCGATCTTCTAATTACAAAATAACGGCAAAGTTGTAATGTAAACATCACCTACATAGAGATATTAGAGTTCCTGTTAAAATAAAAGCACGGCAAATCCTATACAATTATTGTCGCCATAGAGACGATCCAGTGCGTATCGTGAGACAGAAAGCACCTCCTTGCCTAGGATCATCTATGACACCACAAAGGGGCACCTGAGGTTAAAAATGAATCGGCAGCAGATTATGCTAGAGTGACCAGCTTCAGGCTCCGTCTATCTTCTTCGTGAGACAAAGACAAACAGATAAGTGAAAGTAAAATTTCATTCTTTCAAAAAATTTAGATAAGTCAGCTTTAAGCTCTAGCTGCCTTTATTATGAGGTGACAAACTATATAAGAAGCTATACAGTTTATACAACTTAGCTGTACCAAATTTCTTGGATCACACGATTAATACAATTCACTTTAAAGGACTACAAAACAAAACACTTCTTAGCACAGGCCCACACCAGCTCACCTTAACATCTGTAAGGATGGTCGGCCCAATAAAGTTTCCCTTCTCAAAGCCAGGCACCCGGAGTCCTCGTCCATCGAGAACGCATTTGGCTCCCTCATCGATTCCCGACTGTATTAAATCGCAGATCCTGTTCTTCGCATGCGCCGAGATGACAGGACCAAAGTCTGTGCCTGGTACGTGACCTACAGAACAACATCTGGCCTTCAAAACCATCGTCTACCGGTTATGTAATGTCGTGTTGCTTTCAGGGCCAGTTCTATGAATTACGGAATGAGATACCATCAAAAGTAAGATGCAAAATCAAAAATGCAACCTCCTACATGATAACATATGCCACTGCATGAATTATTTATAAAATAGGGAGCAACTAAAGTGGGGAATAGTGATCGATACATGACAAAATTACCAATATTAAGAAATATGCAAGTATATAATTGTTTCTGCACATTCGATGTTTCACATCTCTGATTCATTGCATGGTCAGTTTACTACCAAAACTTCTCCTGTATCTTAGCCTTTTCCGGAATATAAAGTTTTTAAAATGACTGCTTGGGGTGCCACTATCAGCAGTAGAGGTATACGTTATTTAAAAACAGACAGAGGACATTTTTTGGTAAAGAAATACGTAAACCGTATTAGATGACAGAGGTCTGACGATGACGGTTTTCAATGCAAGTCGACGACGCGTACTAAGCTCGTGTCAGTTACTCACCTGCATTTACTTTCAGTGCCTTTGCTCTGAGAACAAGGTCTGGGAGCCACTGCTGAGCCTCGCCTACAAACACAGCCGTACTGAGGGCCATGCAGCGCTGCCCAGCGGCTCCAAAAGCAGCCCCAACGAGCTGGTTCAGAGTATTTTCTTTATTTGCATCAGGCATGACCACGCCATGATTTTTGGCTCCCATGTTGCTCTGTACGCGCTTTCCATTGAGAGATCCTCGTTCATAGATATACTTCCCCTGAAACAACAGCAGGCAGCCTTCGAAACGAGTGAACAGAGGGCGCGGGATGTTATGCCGTAAAAACGTAGCACGCCTCTTACAAATAGACATCAAAATAAAAATTCTGTAAAATCTCAAAAGTGTTCAAATTTATTTTTTCTTCATTTTTCACTCAAGTTTATGACCCCAGGCAATGACACGGACACTTCTGAACGGGATTCCTTTGGTAGAAAATTAATAAAATGACACGAGAAAGTTTTCTTCCAACCAACTGCGTGCAACGCAGTCTTTCGTCAGAAACTAACAGTTACTCGGGTAGTCAAAAGATTCTCTGCCTTTTAGGGAGCCCAAAGGTTAATTTCTGTGCTCACAACAGCCTACCACTGATCACTATTCCAAGGGCGACGTGAATCTAGTATGCACCTCAAATATTGTATCTTTAAAATCCATCTTAATATTATGTTTTCACCTATACCTAATTTCAGATTTTCAAACAAAAATTTTGTAAGCATTTCTTGCAAGATAAATACACTGCTGATCTCATTCTTCATTAGATTACCCAATAATATTTTGAGAAAAGCACAAATTATGAAGCCCGTATCACGCAATTTTTCCCACCCTCCGGTTACTTTCTCCATCTTAGGTTCAAATATTTTCCTCAGTACCCTGTTCTCAGAATCTGTAAAAATATATTCTTCCCTTAACGTCAGAAAAAATAGCGTGAACAAAATACATTTCCTTACTGCTTGGTCAGATCCTACGAATGAGATAGCTTTAATGTCTGGATTATCACATATGAAGCTGACGGCCTCACGTGCGCCATGAATCACGTTCACGACTCCAGGAGGGCATCCCGCCTCATTGAGCAACTCCATCAGCATCATACAAGCTCCGGGGTCTCGTTCTGATGGCTTGATGACGGACGTGTTACCCAGAACAATGGCAACAGGAAACATCCACAGCGGAATCATGGCTGGGAAGTTGAACGGCGTTATACCAGCTGTTACGCCGAGCGGCAAGCGGTACGAGTACGTATCCAAATCCTTGCTAATATTAGGCAACGTCTCTCCCAGCTGGAGGGACGTAACACTGCAGCAGTGCTCCACCACCTCTGTACGGACATACCAACATGACGTAATGTAAATTTCAGCTACGACAGCTATCTCAAATTTCTTTGTCGTTCTTCTCAGCCCCTCCGAGAGAACTTTAAAATAAGCAATGATCTTATTTTTCTTTCCTCCAACTATTCACAATTATAAGTGCCGCAGTTGACACTGCGTTGCTAAATAAACTTACGCAGTCCTCGTAACACGTCTCCCTCCGCATCAATCAGTGTTTTGCCTTGTTCCGTTGTGATGCTCTTGGCCAGCTCTTTCTGCAGCGAACAAAAAAAATTTACAATGCTGTTAGTTTATTGATCGTGGGCATGCGAAGACGTCGCACGCGATTAGCGTTACGTTAATCGTGCGGCAAGGTACATTAGTTTATTAACATCAAGTACAAAACTCATATAATGCAACAAGTCTTTAGATCTATATTCAGTATAAGTAAGCTCTATGGAGTTGGTTAATATTTCAGTATAGTAAACGACTATAAATGAGCAAGGAACGACCAATCAGACAGTCGCTGAGAGACGACCTTGAACAGCATCCAATACATGAAGTATCGGTCTCGTGTCTCGGCAAAGAGGTTAAAAGAATTTAAATCGCTGTAGAACACGATCTTTTGTAAATAATGCGGCATTTGCTCGAGCACCAAAAAGCTAAGACACCGAAGTTCGGAGTAATTCAACACGGACAGCTGGAACTTTGTACTGAACAAACATTTAACCACTCACAACTGACCATGTTCTTCCTAATGATGTCCTGGTATCTGAACATGACCTGTTGCCGAGACAGTATCGATAACTGCGACCACTTCTTGAAGGCTTCCTTCGCTGATGCTACCGCCTGCAACATCTCAGCCTCTGTGGCTTTTGGTACCCTTGTCACTACCTATAACAAAATTATGCATTGTAGCAAATTATTTTAAACTACGGGTCTCTTTAAGCGTTCAAAGAAAAGGTCAGACGGTGTATTGCGCTCCTTGGCTGTCACGCAATTTTATATTTTCTACAAAAAGCAAATTTAACAAAACCTGAAAACATTTTCAAAGGTGCACACTTATATAAAATTAAATGGGTGTTACTGTTCAAGATACCGTGTCATGCGACTTCAAGTGGCCATCGCTTCACGTACCAAGTTCTAAAAGTCAGTCATTTGTTTTTCTAACAAACACACAACCTTCCATCAATGCTATATAGCTTCACCTGCAAACATCATCATTAAATAACCATTCAGTGGGCTGTCTCATGTGTTTAACCCTTTAAACACCAGTGGTAACTATATGTACCACATGGTTTCACAATAACACAATATTTTAAACCTGTGTTTTTCATATGGTTCCGATGGTAAACAATGATTATTTCGTTATACCTCATTAACCAGCTCATCTTCGTGATGGTGATGTGTTGTGTTTTCTTTGAGGTCCTTACTAAAATTCCCGGTATTAGAGAATAATCATTCTATTAAGACCTATACATGTGCATGTGTGATTATTTATAACTCGTAAGTGTAATACCTCATTAGTTGCTGGGTTATGTACATCAATCCAATCCTCTGTTTTGGAGTCTACAAATTTTCCATTGATGAAGAGTTTTGTAGTTGGTACTACTGACATGCTCCGATTCCATGCTACCACACCATTCCGGACCCTATTCATCAACATAAGCCCCTAGAAACAAACAGGCAGTTTTGTTACAATTAATCGACAAAAATAACAAGGATGAAATATGTAGGGTTTTGGTGAAGTTCCTCTGAAATGCTGACATAGCCAAAATGGTATACAGCACAACAGCCCAGAGGCCTGCCTTCAATAAAGAGGATGAAGCAGATCATTACACTCCTGTTACGCAAGAATGGTACAGCATTAACAAGGTCACTTTCCTTCAGCACGTGTAAGCAAAATAGTAACAACAAAATCTAATTTTTATTTTCTAAAAAAAGTACTGAGCTTCTTAAACTCACAACCATAAAAGCAACTGCGCTGGGAGGTCACAGTATCATACCAATATAACGATTACCCATTCCCATATGGAAATTGAGATGTAACAAATTCAAGGCCAAGAACACTAACAAGTGATTATGAGATCAATTTAACTCGTTACCAAGCAGTCTCAACATATTACGAGAAATGTCACCGCACTTCTGTTAATACTTACATCTTTAAAGGGTTGATTAAACACAGCAGATGCCATACTGTACGCTAATTCACCTTTTATCGGTCTTATACTGAAGCAAACTGAAACTTGAATTTCACACTACCTTCGCACCATCATTCATTTCAGCCAGTAACAACGTAATATCTGCTTTATCAGTACCACCAATACACAGTCTCAAAAATGCCTTACTACACTATATAAACAATTTACATCACACTAAACATAATGCCTCCACATCACAAAAATTTCTGAATTTCAATACGTTATAAAAATGTTTAATTTCCTGATAATTTCACGTCATAATGTTTCAAAAACTTATGATTCTCAAAATGAAAATTACATGTTGGCAACATTGATTGAATAAATTAATTTCAGTATTAGGTTAGAGATGGCAGCACATGACATCTTCTACATTGCCATCTATTGGCCTCTACCGGCATTGATTCTGATAAATACCCGAGCACGAAATCCCTCTTCTATGATGAAGAGACTAAAATGTCGTGACAAGTGTCTGCTTGGAGTTATTGTCTCTACATTAAAGTAATATGTAGCCAGAGGCCTTCTTCTGATCGTCCGATCCTACGTCTAAGGAATCATTTTGCTTTTATAAATGGAAATTCAATGCATCTCTGCAACAGGAGAAGCTGTGATTAAGCTGCAACGAGAAACATGTTGTAAATTACTTGTTATTCAGTTTCAGAAGTGTTGACTCACTGTTTTCTAGTATATGAAAGCAAATACTTTTCTTCTGAAAGCCAAGGGTGTACATAAGTCTGTACAAACAAGAAAATGAACAACAAATTAGCAGCTCCAGCCTACTTTCCGTATTTCGTGCTTATATAATCATGTCCACGCATGAGTTCGTCACTGTCGCCAGCAGTGGACTGGATAGATGTTTACTGTCTAAAATTATGAATATTTATTGAAGTTATGGTTTTTGGGTTAAAATGCCTGATTAACAGCGTCTGTCCCCTATGATACGAGTTCTTTCCATAATTCCACGTGCAATGAAACGTTGCTATACAAAACATTGAATATCCGTGAGTCGATGTGACTGTGCTCTATCGGACACATGACGAATTACACGAAGTTTTAAACCATCACGTGACTGTCTCGTGGAACCCCCGATCATAGTCAAAGTCACCTGTACACACAAGCAACTCCATGGTGAAAATTGATGCGAGATGCCGAATTAGCGAGGCGTACCAAGGGCGGAAAAACCTTTTCGTCAGCAAATGTTCTACAGTGCATGTATTATGCAGTTATGCAGAGACAATTTAGTTGGAAGAAACAGCATCTCTTTTATCAGAAGCTTCCTTCGTCTAAATAATATCTAAGAATTTAGTCTCCGTGACAACGATCAATAGGTCCAAGGAAGTAATAGCTTTTTATTCATGGTATCACATTTTATGGGCAAATACGTACATGGTAAAACCGTCCTAAATGTACAGAGGAAGGTGTTAAATATAGTCCTGTGTCTAAAATAACACGAGCAGGGGCGTGAGCAGACCTTGATTCGTGCCCCTTCTAATAGCACAGTAATGCAGGTCAGAATAGTATTTATATCTGATTACGTAACTAACAGGCAATTTTTAATGCTCATTTCTCTCAGAAGAATGTGACAAGTACAGAAACAGAACACAAACCATAAATTGTATGTTACGTGTTGCGGATAAGAAATTCCTGTAGAATTTTAGTTGGAAAATGTGAGCGGAACAACCCCATCTCCTGTGCTTATCGACATCGTCCGAAGATGATGTTATTAAAATGGACAAGTAAATTAATGACTGTCAGTGTGTAAGGAATTTTCGCTTCGTAGTGGTTTCCATGGTAACGCACTATCTGCAAGATACATGCAAGCTTCTGTCAACAGGAGAACAGGAAAAAAAAAAATCCCCATGAAATAATTCAGATAATGCTCATACAAATTTTTCCACTCATCGGAAAAGCGATTAATGTGAGATGTTCAAATGTCCAAGACGTCATGCTACGTTCCCTCGGAGGTACTAGGAGGTTCTGCTGTGTCACAGCAATGATGCAACAGGGTGATTGGGTGGGGGGGGTCCCCCCCTCGTGTGGTAATCTGAGATATCCCAAAGTCAAACAGACCTGCTAATTAATGACGCCTACACTCCGAACATGGTGCAAGAACATCATAAAATATAGTCCATAGTCTCTAAGGTGACCAGGTTCGTGTGTGAAAAAAAGAACACATTTCGGGTGTCACAACATAAATGGTAATATTTTTTTAAATGGTTACGTATAGAGATTCAAATGTGACGTCTCTCACCTGCATCAAAAGTTGGTCTTAAAAAGAAGACATGTCACCTTAAGTGTATGCAACTGGCAGCTCACGGGCCACTTGTAACCAACATGAAATACGATATTGAGGAATTTCACAAAAAATCTGTTGAAGCGTTTCAATTTTGGCTACACCCGGGCAAAAATTAAAACCCGTTTCCGAGGGCATCTCGGCGTCAGGTCCCTAAATATTTTGTGGGATATAAAAATGTTTCTGACGAAAGAAGATTTTTTAATCTGACGAATTTTTGCGTCATACGTCACTAGTAATGACGTCAGATGTCAGGAGAGAGGTGGACGCTGGAAATTCTCGCTGCCCGGAGCGCTGAATTAGGGTTTCTTTTCCGCGTCGAGCCTGCGTCATAGCACGCTGATACAAAACACGTCTACCATT
This sequence comes from Zootermopsis nevadensis, assembly GCF_977971745.1. Lineage (NCBI taxonomy): Eukaryota > Metazoa > Arthropoda > Insecta > Blattodea > Termopsidae > Zootermopsis > Zootermopsis nevadensis. Next base: position 26,482,961 of record NW_028259154.1, on the reverse strand, counting down.
CATCAATTCTCTCCTTTTCTCCCTCGACTTGGAATGACGTAGGCGAATTCTCTCTTCTCACAAAGAAAATAAGGCAAATTAAAAGAAACCTGAACCAGGGCCGGTTACTACAGAGTGTCTCTTTCCAGCTGCGGAGTCCACTTACCACCTACAGCCTCACACGGTCTCACAAGCCACAAGACCACAACACGCATTCCCACCTCTTCGTAAACCTAACCTAATTCAACGGCTCTGTTTTTATACTTACGTTATGTAGCAGAATGAGGAAGGAAGTGGCAGTGTCCCATTTTAAAGTATAATTACTACCCCGACCTTTCTTTGAAGTAAGAGGTGAGAACCACGAAGGACCGCCGGAATACGGGGGACTTACGTTTTTGGGGTACAAAATTTTCCGGGGCGCTGGGTGAGTGGCCAGCGTCACGTTCCGTCCGCTTTACCGCCGGGGAAAGAACCCCCCCCCCCCCCCGTACCCAATGGGTAGGCCCCAGAACCGATCTAGAATCAGAGGCCATAAAATATAACTTGTCCCTGCCCGGGATAGAACCCCGTCCGTCAAGTCCCTAGCTAGTCACTGATTCGTCATAAACAACTTCGCCACACCCCCTTTACCGCGGGCTCTAAATCAGCAGTAAAGCTACGCTGCGAGTTGTAAGCTGTCTTCGATCAATCTGTATATATATAACAATATTATGTCTGGCAATTATCACAGCCGCCGATCTTAAGGAGCTGGCTGGGAATATCTGAGAACAAACTTCTGAGACGTGAAAGTGAGTTCGCATTTGATATACCTCACAAACAAATGGTACGAATTTCGTTCGTAATTCCAACGAGATTTTCCGTCAAATCTGACGGGTCGTTGTTTGCTAGTCGCATATATAAAAACGCTGTTACATATTTTAAGGTGTTCCTTAAAATTATTGACAACGGCCCTCTATTCTCAACTTCGCATCCTCACAGCCGTCATTTGAATCTCTATATTTGTCAGATACCAGGATCGGAAGGTAAAAAGTACACTGCATCGCCTTCAGGTAATCAGTTTGCACAGCGATAATGCGAGATCCATAAGGCCGTTCCTTCACAGCGATAAGAGCCGAAAGTGTGAACATTCTCACACAAAGAATGCCCATACTTATGTCATCTCTGTCTGTACGTACACAGGGGACTGTCAGTAGATTTGTCTCGGAACACGAAACTTATTTGAAAAGCTGATTATTTTTTTTCAGCGACGGTCTACCATTCTGTAAGTCCAGGTTCATCCCCAACCTTTACCAACACCCCTGTCAAATTAATTATTCGGTTTTGTCCGTCTAATCACAATAAAATGATATTTTAATTATCTTATTTGTAAATTTTAAATATAATTGTGATTAGACGGACAAAACCGAATAATTAATTTAATATTTGATTCACAATATGACGCAATTATACTATCTTATGAATAACCCCTGTCAAGTATATAAGTTCGTCAGTGATAACATGTTTCAAAAACAAGATGGCTGTCTTCTGGGGCGTAGTCTGGTAGAAATTTATTAAAGGTGCTGGCTCACTGTCTGAATCATTATCGTTCTGACGATGATGGCAGCAAGTACCTCTCAAACGTCGGTCACCATCTTCATACTCGTGGTTTATTTTTCTGAGGTGATCGGTTGGCTAATAAACCAGCAGAAGTTTCAACATTTCCGTCAATGAAATATTTTCAATATTTAAGAATTCAGTCCGTACCTCAAAGAAAACAAAACGTGTCTCCATGACAACGTTAATTGGTTGATGCTGTTTTTTGAATCAGTTTCGTAGGGCTGAAGGTGCAGTTATAATCGCAGACGTTATACGTGGTCACTTAGATTAGGTTGTAACCCACGGAAACCCCACCCCCCCCACCCTAAACCCGGAATAACCGTTCTCGCCGAGTGGGTGCGAACCCAGAAACCTCCAACTGCCCGGAAATATAACCCCCGACAGTAGGAATCAAGGTTAAAAGAGACAAATTTGGCAAGTCCGCTCGCCAGACAAGACTGTAACTTCCATGGTTATTTGTTTATTACGAGCGTGACGTCATCACGTGACGTACATCGCAAGGTCGCATGACTTCTGACACTGACGTGCATCCATAAATAACCACTCCCTTCTCTCCTCCTGTTTTACATTTGGGATGATTATTTTCATGTGCCTAAATAGCGTCTTGATGACGTGTGAACTTCTTACTAAAACGACGGGCCTCGGCTGAAATTTCTGGCAAACCAAAGCACCACTCGGCTATGTGACTCATGCGACCACATAGATCGACGAAGCTTATTAATTATCAGCAAAATTCCCCGTCAAAAACAACGGGCAAGTCTCGTGGAAAGAAATTTTGACAATTAGCTCCATGTGTCCCGCTTTTAAGTAATCCAAAGTTTCATTACGGTGTTCGCCAGAGACCGCCACCTGTTCCTGTCCTGAGCCAGATAAAAAGAAATATTTCTATTTGCATAACATTCATTGTGATATTTATCCCCTTCGGCGTTTTCTAACCACAGTTCTGTACAAATTTCTCATGTCCTCTAAGGTCGGTATACGCTCCATCCATCTCATAATCCTTATTAAACTGAGTTAAAAGTACGCATCACGAAGTTCTCATTATGAAACTGTCTCCGCTATCCTGTAACTTCAACTCTTTGACGTCTAAATGTTCTCCCTGATTCAAAATCCTTCAATCTTAGCGCATATTTGTATTGAAATATCGACGTTTCGGCAGAATATACAGCCTCCATTTCGGGATTTCATGATAACCTTTCAAGTTTCACAAAATCTCTGACTCACTTCGCGATCATCGCTCGTTCGCCGGAGTTACGAAAGAAAATCACGTGTACGCTAGCTCGTACATGTGGATATGATTTGATTGCCACGTGCGTCCTTTCTGTTCTCGCCGCGCTCACTTATCATGCACTGACGCCATCTGGAACGCATATTGATGTGCAAATCCTTCCAAATTGCGCCATTTCATTCCTCCTTGAGTAAGAGTTGTTTGAACCATATCATAAGCAAAGAATCATTGGACCTCAGCGCGCAATCTCACTTCAGCACGCGAAATGAACCGCTAAAGACGCTCCACGGACATTCTGAAAGGCAACCTGCTTGCTTGGAAACGCTTATCAGACAACGCATTCAGAATCAAAGCCTCCACAGATTCGGGGAAAGGAAAATCGATTAAAATGTTGGTAAAACTGTAACATAATCGTTTCATTGGTGGTTGCAAGTTGCCTAAAAATACTTCGAACTGAGACAGGCTGCCTTCTGGGTTGTAACGCCGTGTCTGCGCATGCTCGTCAGTGACCTAACCTAACCCAACCCAACCCAACCCAACCCAACCCAACCTAACCTAACCCAACCTAACCTAACCTAACCTAACCCAACCTAACCTAACCCAACCTAACCTAACCTAACCCAACCTAACCTAACCCAACCTAACCTAACTCAACCCAACCCAACCTAACCTAACCCAACCTAACCTAACCTAACCCAACCTAACCCAACCTAACCTAACCCAACCTAACCTAACCCAACCCAACCCAACCTAACCTAACCCAACCTAACCTAACCTAACCCAACCTAACCCAACCTAACCTAACCTAACCCAACCTAACCTAACCCAACCTAACCTAACCCAACCTAACCTAACCCAACCTAACCTAACCCAACCTAACCTAACCCAACCCAACCCAACCTAACCTAACCCAACCTAACCTAACCCAACCTAACCTAACCCAACCTAACCCAACCTAACCCAACCTAACCCAACCTAACCTAACCTAACCTAACCTAACCCAACCCAACCCAACCCAACCCAACCTAACCCTACCCAACCTAACCTAACCCAACCTAACCCAACCTAACCTAACCCAACCTAACCCAACCTAACCTAACCTAACCCAACCCAACCCAACCTAACCTAACCCAACCTAACCTAACCTAACCCAACCTAACCCAACCTAACCCAACCTAACCTAACCCAACCTAACTCAAATGAAAGAAAACAGACCCTCATTGTGTCCGACCTTTGCACATTGTAGTCTGCGCAGTCTGGTAGACGTTTACAGAAGTTTCAGAAGTACCTGCTGCCTCCATCATCAGGGCGATAAAATGTCGGGAATTTCTGCCAGACTACTCGGCGCTACAACCCATAAGACGGCCATGTTTGTACTCGGGGCCGCGAGAACCTGAAACCATTCTTATTTCCCGATGCATTCAATAGTCGTTGACACTTGACAAACCAAGTAAGCGTTTTTTTTTTCAGAATTAATCAGAATTCATATTGGGACTGACATAACCCACGCAGAAAGACAGCAACAAATGTTCGAGCGTCATAAAATCAAAGACGATACGAAAGTGGACACATAACACACATGAGGGAAATCAAAAATGCATACAAAATTTTAATGTGAACACCTGATGAGAAGAGACAACTTGCGAGACCTTGGAGTTAACAAGATGATAATATTAAAATGTATGTTAAACAGAGTTAGAATATGGACTCAATTCATGCTATACAGGATATGGGCCAGTGGCGGGATCTTGTGAACACGGGAAACGTTTTGACCAGCTGAGCGACCAAAAGCTTCCCAAGAACTACTCTGCTCCACAGTAATTTTTCTCCGAAAATTTTATTACTTTGGAAACGAAACAGGATGCACGTAGCGTTCCATTACTGTAATATGATTAAGGCAGCAAGCATCTCTGAAACGTCGCAACATCTCAGAAGCGTGTAATCTGCTTTAAATTGGTCCCTTGTATAATAGGAACAATGAACTAGAACCTAGAAGGAATCACAGACTAGATTACCTAATCTAGAGCAACGCAGATATTAACACGCTCTGGGCAGGAAGTGCGGACTGCAGGCTTAGGGGTGGCTTCCTGGAAGCTTTCGAAGATAACAGTAGGACGTATCGTGTGAGACTTGGAGGGAGGGGGGACAATCGACAGTCACACCACTGGGCACGGATAAGTTTGTTTGCTATAAAATGATTTATTTATTTATTTATTTAGTGTTCTGTCTGAGGACAGGTCCATATGAACAGGATCCTTCCATCCTTTTCTCGGACTGGGACCTGTTCATATACGTTCTTGGCAGATGATCCAGAAGTGGTTTGCCATTGCCTTCTTCTGTGTGTGAATGGAGTAATTGTTGGGATGCCACGGAGGAAAACTCCGTGTTGCCTAGACCACGACCTTGCCCAACACAAGTTATAAATTCGGGCACCGCCGGGAATCGAACCCGAGACCCCCCCAGGATTACAAGGCCAGCGTTCTAACCGCTAGACCACCGTGGCGGTTGTAAAATAATGGCGAGAGTTAATGTCGTTTCAGACCGTTCTGAATACGAACTACTGAGACAGATGTTCAGACAACTCCTACCACTTCTCGGAGATCCTTCTGCGGCCATTTCCAAAATATGGCGTCTCCAGCCGAACACCACAAAATAAAAATTGGCATCGTTCGCGTGTTGATCCCAGATGGAGGTTTCCCCAAGTCCACTGTCGTCAATGAGCGTACTGCTTAAGACAAGTCTTCTTTCTTTCTGTGAATATAACCGCGTGCTTCATGAGTCAACACGTGGAGGCCAATCATACGGAATCTGAAATGTGGTCTGTCCGTAATGAGTCAGACCGGAAATTGTCGTAGGAAGAAAGTTTCATCAATGAATAATATTTCTCTGGCTTGTCAATTACAGAACTCAACTTTTTATGAAGAATTCTCTAGAAAACTTCGTTCACTGTCGATAATCGATATGTTTTTGCATCAGCTGTAAATCGTATTTTCCGGGTCTTGTTCGTCTCCACTTTCAGGGTGATTTCGCCTTGAAGATGGAGACAACACTGACCACCTACGAGACAGCACACAGCATCACAACCCAGAAGATCACGATTTACTAAGTACACATATTTACACAGACAATTTTAGAATATTCGGTAATGGTTCTGTACTCATACGTCATCAGTGATTGGAAGGTCCACGAAAATGAACTGGGTACGAAACTTCATCATGATTCTCTGTTGAATTCATCGAAATTTTGTCTGTTTCATCAGACTCGAGTTCCCAGTTACGTCCTATCCGATAAGACAGTCTGTTTGCCGTCTCAAAATATCTGGTTCCGTATTTGAATAAAGAAGACGAGTGTCAACACAAGATTATGTTACTGAAGCCGAACACTGAACATGGGCGCTACTCACACATAGGACTTCGCCATTGCTCAATCAACTGATGAGGGCAGGTGATCAATCTGTAAGCGACCGCCCAACTGATGGTCATGTCAGCGGCGGTTTAAACAATACGCAAGTCCCAGGTTCATATCTCGACCCGCAAACCGGCCTTCGTGACTTGAGGTTTCTTGTTAGTCCCGCCAGGCAAATGCTGGGACAGTGCCTCAAATAGGCCACCACCACTTCCTTACAAGTCCTTTACAGTTCATTACCCTGTCATTGTCTCACTAGACGCTGCGTAGTATGATCTACTGAAATCATCGTTAAATGAACAACAGAAGGAAACAAATTATTAACAAGAGAAATAAAAGATGCGTACAAAATTTTAATCACAGTGCCTGAAGATAATATAGCAATCGGAAGATCGAGGCATAAGTAGGAAACGGTGCAAGGATGTGGACAGGCTAATTCTTGTTCTTACGACAGCGAACGGCGACCACCTCTCAGACACTCAGTCAGCAACTATCAGCTTCTCAAGAACCCATACAGAAGAAAAACAAAACTCTCGAGTAATTTTGCAGACCGACATTTCATTTTAGCAACTACTGTCTTCCGCTGTGAAGACCGCTTCCAGGTTAGGTTAGGTTACGTTACGTTAGGTTAGGTTAGTTTAGGTTAGGTTAGGTTAGTTTAGATTAGGTTAGGTTAGGTTAGGTTAATTTAGTTTAGGTTAGTTTAGGTTAGGTTAGTTTAGGTTAGGTTAGGTTAGTTTAGGTTAGGTTAGGTTAATTTAGTTTAGGTTAGTTTAGGTTAGGTTAGTTTAGGTTAGGTTAGGTTAGGTTAGGTCAGGTCAAGTTAGGTTAGGTTAGGTTAGTTTAGGTAAGGTTAGGTTAGGTCAGGTCAAGTTAGGTTATGTTAGGTTAGGTTAGGTTGGTTTAGGTTAGGTTAGGTTAGGTTAGGTCAGGTCAAGTTAGGTTAGGTTAGTTTAGGTTAGGTTAGTTTAGGTTAGGTTAGGTTAGGTTAGGTTAGTTTAGGTTAGGTTAGGTTAGTTTAGGTTAGTTTAGGTTAGGTTAGGTCAGGTTAGGTTAGGTTAGGATAGGTTAAGTTAGGTCAGGTCAGGTTAGGTTAGGTTAGGTTAGGTCAGGTTAGGTTAGATTAGGTTAAGTTAGGTTAGGTTAGGTTACACTTAGATACGTAATTACTGAGGTAGGACCAAACATCAGGAAGAGTCAAAAATAGAATGAATTTGCGTTAAATGAGAACAATTACTGCTGCTTAGAATACAACGAGACGCCATCCATCGCCTCCACAATCTCACGCCTCATTAGAGCCTTGTTTCAATGATACTAAGCCAACCTCTGTAGCTGGAGCTTCGGCTACCAAGTGGAATTACTGTGTCGAGGCTGTTAATATTTGCAGAGGAGTGTAACGCTTTCATTATACGACTCAGAGCTCATGATAAATGATTTATAAAACTTTACTGCTGCTGTGCACGGTGTCTTGTGTAAGTCCCAGGCGTCTAATATGAGCTTCACACGCGGAGAGTGGATCAAGAATGACACGAAGAAACAGAATTTACCATCTGAAGCCCAAACGAATGAATATTTGAGAGAAAAGGGGAAAAGTGAATTTGACGAAGAAAACACAACACTCCACCATTACGAAGATCAGCTGGTTAACGCTGTTTAAGGAAATAATCGATGTTCATTCTGAGAATCGTATGAGACATAGGAATATACGAGGCGCGTCCTCAAAGTAAGTTTCCCACTCGTCCGACAGCTAGCAAACCTTATATTGCGCGAAGCGACTGTGCGTACGTGATAGAGCAATGACGTAGCATGGCGCATGCACTAACGGCACCTCCCGCGTTCTCACAATAGCATCGTTGCAGCTGTTGAAGATGGAGGTTCTTATTCCAGCTCCCGCCGACTGTGAAGTGCGGTCAGTGATAACGCTAGGCCGCACACGGCTCGACGGATAGCAAGTCTCCTACAGGAGTTCAGTTGGGAGGTGTTTAATCATCCACCCTACAGCCCGGACCTCGCTCCCAGTGATTTCCATCTTTTCCTACACCTCAAGAAATTCCTGTGCGGTCAGCGTCAGCGCTTTGAGAATGACAGAGAGGCGGAGATGGTGGTCACACAGTGGTTCCAATCCCAGGCGGCAGACTTCTACGACACAGGTATTCAAAAGTTGGTCCCACGGTATGACAAATGTCTCAATTCCGGTGGCGAATATGTTGAAAAATAGCTGGACACTTGCTGTATCTGTTGCAATAAATATTTCCATGAAATTGTGTTTTGTTTCTGTAAACGGCCCCAGGGAAACTTACTTTGAGGACGCGCCTCGTAGTTACAGCCAAACACTGGCTTTAACAGAACGCGTCTTCTGATACAAGGGGACTTTTTTTAATCGTACACAGTGACACAGTATCACGCGGGCTGCACAACCTCGCATCCGATCCGCGAATTGAGAACTCCAACCTTGATTATACATTAAAACATGAAGCACCCTCTCCCCGCCTATATCAAAGTCCTTTTTTAAGCGCTGATTTCCGGAAATTTCTCCATCATTACAAACTTTCCTTGGCGCACGTGTGTGACTGCCTAGCAGTTTCTAAGAAACTTTAATACAGTAGATTTATCGTGACGTGCCAGGAGGTATCATGCTCTGTAACAAAATGTCGTCATACTTTTTTGAAAATTACTCAAAATACCTGAATGTCAGAGAATACAGACACAAGTAAACTTCGTCCTGAAAACAAATGCCAGAGTGGAGGTTAAAAAACAAACACGAGACTCTGGAAGTCTTGGTAACTACGTAAAAATTTACAGGATGTCGTAACTCAGAAGAGACCGCCATGAAATCCTCCAAACTTAAATATCTGTTCAGTTGGGGCCTACAGTAAATACTCAGCATAATTTTGAAGAACTTGTGACTGCACGTTGTCCTATATTTGCATTGTAAGTGCTAAATACGTTTCAATGATTAGAGGAGTCAATCTAAATAGACACCGTATTTCGACGTATGACAACCCAATTTATAATAATTTTCCATTTATATGAATTCTTCGTAGACTCGTAGCTATTTGCTTCATTCTTTAAATATTAACAATAAACAAGCTACTCTGGTGGTAGGATGATCCTACGGTTAGGTTTCGCCTCACAGTTGTAAGTCCGTGCTCAGGGACGCATAATCCAATCTAGCTTCGAATTCAGAAGGATTTAGTTCGGCCGGAAACATATTTATATCTGTATTCAACATTGTTCAGGCAATTCATCATATATTACGCAATTTAAACTTCTGTTACTATATACGTTCTTCAGAGCGGTATCCACGTGTTTTCTCAGGCCCTTCAATCCTGTGAATTTATATACGAATCCCTAACCTAGTTTCTCAACCCATAAGTCAGGACAGTACCTTAAAATAGGTCTCGTCCGCTTCCTTCCACATCCTTTCTCAACCGTCGCTGTACAGTCTAAAAATCTCAAATACTTCTGGAAATCTAACAGTCGCTCAGCTACTCAAGAAATACCCTGCCTTTTATGGAACTGGAATGTTCATTACCGTGTTCACAATAGCCCGTCACTGGACTGAGGCACACCCTCACAAAATATCTCTTTGAGAGCCCATTATCCCATCGTATTCCAGGTTTTCCAAGTGATGTCTTCCCTTTGAGTAAGACTGTTTTACTCCTGCGAGTAACTGTTGTCTCTAGTCTATAAATAGACGCGTTTCTATGTTATTTACTATGTTTTGTCGTCGCTGTAAGTAATATTTGTCAAAGAAATTATATTTACTCATTAAACTTATAATACCAATAATAAATTTAAAAATGGAGTAAAAAAATCAAGGTCTTTCTTGTTTCCTTCACGGACTATACAAATAACAACTGTAATGTTGGCTCTAGACTTAGCAGTCCCTGATACAGAGAGATTGCAAAACACAGGGAGTGCTGACGTTCGTGGGAATGTGATAATATCTGCACAAATATTCTGATAAGAGCTGTTTATTTTTTATTGCATCTCCGGACGAACTCCGCAGGATCCAGTTCCACCCAGTTCTCCATAACTTATCAGTAAAAGTCCTGACATAACCGTTTGCCAGTCGTCACATTATCGAACAAAACAAGCCTACATTATATTAGTTATAATGTTTATTTTCAATGGATAAATGTAATGTTATTCATGTAATTAATGAGGCAAATACATAGTTTGTAAGTGGTTATGCACAGCCCGTTTGAAAATAATTATACAGGGAGTTCTCTAAAGAACACAGCATGAAGCGAATTTGAGCGCTGTGGATCGGTCAGACTTGACGGGAGAAACGACCGACTCTCCCGCCTGTCAAGAACTCGATCACGAAAGGTAGGAACTGCCTGTAGCTGCGTACAAAATTTTACGCGAAAGAAAGTCTGATAATTTACTAATTCGCAGTTAAAAATGTGTCGCAATATTGCGAAATGTTGAAGACGACAGCGCCTCACAATGAACCAATCTGTCGATCACTCTTCATAATGAAGTTAAATTTTTTTTGGCATTTATTCCGTTACAAACCAAATTAGAGTCGCAGAGATTTGTTTAACACCTGATATTATCAGTAATTCAGACTGGTGGGGTAGCCTGTACCCACTGCAAGGAGTCGTCACATCACGTGACAAGACAACGCATTAAACCTTCGAAGTCGAGTGGCAACTATATGCACCAACTTCAGCAACTGAGCATTTTGTCCATTTTGTAGTTGTAATTTTCGCATGATTGTCGAAATAAAGAGCTATTATTTCCCTAAAAACATTAACAAACCATTCGTTGTCATAGACATTAAAATGTGTTTTATTTTATGTAAGGACTGAATTTCTAAAGCTAACACTGATTGTTTGTTGTTGTTTCAAACAAAAATTGCAAAAAAAAAAATCTACCTTTTTTTAAAAAAAGCATCACACAAATTCAAAACCCATATCAGTGTGACATAGAATAGAGACTTAGAACTCAATTCTTACATAAGCATTTGATAACTATTTGAAGGACTCCGAGCAGTGTTTTGTGCAGTACAATCAGCTTTGCAACAACAGCCTAAAAAAACTAAACCCCAAAGTTCAACTTTAGCTGTGTCGCATGAATCAACTTCAAATGTCACCCCTGGTATCAAAAAACTGGGAACCGCGGTTTAAACTTCTCTTCCTCGAAACCACGACATTTTCCTGAAGATAGGAGAATCAACTTATCAAAAGATAAACGTATGGATAAATATAGTTCAGCCTTGAAGACAGAGACAGTATGACTCTCCGAAACGTCGATAACTACTTACGAACGCGGCGTCACAACCCAGAAGACCAGTACTGATAAAGTGGGTTACGGGTCCCATAAAAGGAGAACGTATAACAGCGATTATAAATACGTATTATTGAGCATTACTTAAAATTAAAGTTCACTGTCGGTTGCTACGCGATACCATGAGGTTGAACTGACAAAGGGCGATCTCCTCCGTGAGGGTCAGACTAAACGGGTCATGAGAGAACATCTTGTACAGAAATAAGTTTAAAAAAAAAAACTGCAATGCCTATCAGTGTTGAGATAACGAAATTGTTTACAACTAATCTAAAACATTGCACCAGTGTTCGTAACTTGAGCATGCTAATATCATCTTGCCCTCCGACGTATTTTTCCCCCCCACACACACGGAAATGAAGATGACACCAGCTGTTAAAATCCCAGGAATTCCAACGTCTGCGCGGGTCACAATTTGCTTGTTCAATAAATTTCCTCTTGTGGCATGATCACTGAGTTCAAACCTGATTCTAATTTTCCAGCTGACAGCCCATCAGATCAACAAATTAAAACGTCTTGTGGGAGAGTGGAGGGAAAACTCCACTCATTCATAATGTACGCACGTTGGTGAGTTTCAAGTCCCGGCAGGTTTACTCCAGAGAGATTACTGAAAAAGTTACAGTGGAACCACGGTTCCGGAGAATTTGACGTAAATACGTCTATACGGAAAGGAAGTTTATATATTGGATTTATTCTAAATATTTCCTTTAGACATGGTTTACAATTGAGTAAAGTTTGATTAAGACATTGCTTATTTAACTTGAATTAGTTACGCTTAAAATGGGGTAGCTGAATGTAATGTAATGTAAAGTAATGTAATGTAACGTTTCCTAGGTAACCAGTTTACACTTTTTTGCCGAATGACCCTTCCTTATAGACGTATTTACGTCAAAAAGAAAAACCTGTGCTAGTATCTGACACAGAAGTGTACGAACAAATGACGAACACCGCTCGCATTACTTCAGGTAATTCAGACAGGCTCGTCGGACAGTCTCGTTGGTTAAGACACCGTCAGAACTGGACGTAATTCGTCACATTTACGTCATGGAAATAACATACATTATTTCCGCTAACTTTTGTAACATTGTCTGTCCGTCACAGTTTTTAAGCACTTACGAATGATTCAAGCCAATCCCAGTACCCGCCATTCGCCTGGTGGTCAGGGTACCCTCTTCCCAAATACGTCACACGAATTTCCGCTGAGCAAACCTAGCAGGGTGAGACGAAATCCTCTCTGGGTTATAACTATATAATTTCCCTATTGTGATGCATGGTGTAGGCATATAGGGCATGCTCTCGACAAATGCTGTGGTGATCATCAATCTTCATTCAATTGCGCGGTGACGGCGAAGTCCAGGACTCGGGACCCACAACGAAAACGTCAAAGCCGAACGGCTCGTCTACGTAAATAGAAATTTATCAATTAAACGAGAAAGTTGTGATGAGATTATCCCAACTTAATTTCTCCTAAACATTAATGCAGTTTTGACTGACGATAAATTACGCACGGAAGTCTCAAAACCTAGCAGCACTCCTAGGTAACGTCTAGAAGTGTGGAAATATTAATCCAATACGAAATATTATCAATTTATTGTAACCAGTAAGAGCATTACATGAAATAAACGTGAATACACGTGAATGCAGGTTTTAAAAAAAATCCCACTTTCCGAACTGAAAATTAAAACAGCTACTTGTGATTTAGTCTCTGAAATTTCGTAATGACACCAACGCATCTAACGGAATCTTCTGTTCTTAACACTTTCAGAATTTACGTAACTTGGCAACACTGGACACGTGACTCTAGTCACTTAATCCCTTGTTTCCCTGAGTCAGTAATCTGTACAAATCTCTGATAAGCTTATTAGATAAGGAAAATAGTGTTAAACAACTTCTTGTGCATCCAGAAACATTACGAGTGCCATCTGATAAGGTAAAGTAAAATATTACCAACTTTTTAATTACATTTCATTTATTCTGGATGCCTCTTCGGGTAAGGACTTGAGTAAGATGATTAAGTTCGCAATAGGAGCAAACAATGTTTACAACTTTCCTCAAAATGTGATAAATAATTCGGGTTGCAACACAATAAGTGTCAGCATCCTCTCGTGTCGCCTCGCCCACTATCTACAAAACTATTCGCCCCCTTCTGTTGAAGAGTATAGATTTTCGGTTGGGGAGCCAGACGAGACCGCTCGGAAGACCTAGGAGTAATCTATACTGCGTTCCAGCGTTTTTGACCGCTGAACTTTGTGAATTGGAACCTCAGAGCGAGTCACTTACCAGAAGTTTGCTGGAAGGGATGGTAGCAGGCCGCGGACAGTACGCTCTACATAAAATATCACCAGGGATCACCAAATATGTCGGAACGTGAAGAAGATTTACAAATCATGACTAAGCGTGACAAAACGTGACTAGAAGTGACGTACTGTAATGGAGTGACGAGATGTGGCCAGAAATGTCGAAACGTGATGAATATTTACAAAGAGTGACCATGAGTGACAAAGCGTGACTAGGCGTGTTGTGATACGAGGCGTTACCAATGACCAGAAAGGAGATTGCAACGTGCAGGTGGAATGTTGTTAGCACAGCACAGTCACAAGACAACAATTATCAGGCTTCTACACTGCTGCACTGACCGACGGAAACTCCTTCCTTCCTTCATTGAGTGGTCCGCATACTAGGCACTCCCTACTAGGTCAGCGGCCATAATCGGTGGTTCCAGTTCTAACTCAATTGAACACACTCTCCCTTGAGACGCTGATAGCAAGCTCAGCTTCTCAAGCCCCCCCCCATCCCTCCTTTACAATACAGTGTTATCGAAAGACACTGATAGACGTTTTAAGACTTTGGTGCGAAAATGGCATAACTCTAAAAATTGACCAAATCGTGTTGCTGGTTGTTATAAGTACCGAAACAGCACACAGAGACGGATAAATCTGTTTGCTTGTTCAGGTACAAGATTAAAATACTTAAGCGACAGGCTGCTAGATCAATCCGCGACGTTTTTTTCTAGAAAAGAAGTTCCTGTAATTTATTTACTAAAATAATTGATCCCTTCACGTATGTCGCGCCTACCATAAAAATTACTAAAACACGCGAGGGTATGATGAACTTCGTACTCATTGGGCACACAAACAATAAACAACTATTATTTACAAATAACTTTAAAAACCTAGCGAAAAAGAAGCCACTCCGATTAGTGCACCGTCTGTTGGTTGTATATTAAAGTAGGTGAGATTTCAGGTTCTCACGGCGTCGATTATGAACATGGCTGTCTTCTGGGTTGTTCCTTTCGAAGGTGCTTACTGTGTCTTCCAGCTAGCTCCTCTGAAACGTCGGTCGGTATCTATCATACTACACAGCAAATATCCCAGAAGACAGCCATCTTCACACTCTAAACATATTTCAGGCCACGACACTTTTTCTTATGTAATTAGTTTCAGAGATAAAAGGGCATATGTCTCGCTGACTATGCATTTGTATGTATTTATCGTAGACTTCAAGGGCGCTGTTTTGGTCGTGGCACACGTTTCGTAAGAAGTTACTGCCTCCTTCTTCGCGGTCATAATCGTTACAAAATCGTCAATATACTGCATGCTCATGAGAGTAACTGAATATAACTGTTTACCACTGTACATGTTCCGAGTGATGGAGAGACAGCGCACGTCTGCTCTGTCGATAAGAAAGTCGAGATCTCATAGGCTGTCTCCCATCAGGCGTGGAGTTCAAAGGTCGGAGTCACAAATATGAGTACGTCAAGGAACACTATCTTCATTAACAGCATTATCGGATTTTAACTAATTAATGGTAACATATTGTCTCAGAACTGTGATTACCATTTTCAGAAAATTTATCCTCATGAGGGCCTGCACGGAAGTCTTGACGGTGATCTCACATAGCAACATTTTCCTTCATAATCCGACGGTCACTCAGCTGGTAAAAATATCGTGTTTTTGTGGTACCCTAAATTTAATTACCATGCATATCGGCCAGTCTCTAACCCGGACCAGCTCAATCAATCCACACCCTGAAAATGTATTTCACTAAGATCCATTTTAATATTATCTACATAAGAATCCACACGGTGTCGAAACCCAAAAGAACAACATGGCCATCCCCACTGTCGTGAGAACCTCAAATCTCTCAATGAGGACGCACAGAATTCCAAAAAAAAAAAATCCCCGACAGGGTGCACAGTTGGGAGACGAGTACGACATCTACAATGCGACAAAGAACAAATCGGACACCCCTGGCGTCGTATCTGGACGACTGTTCGGAACATCACAGATAAACGCACGACCTCTGACGTCGCAGGTACAGTCTGTGCTAGATGCACGGATCACTGAGACCTCCCGATGCTGTTTCAATGACGCTTGAGTGTGGCATTAACTTCCTGATCGATGGGCAACGAACCCATGACCTGCTGGTACATCGACGACATAAAACGTTTCTCTAGATGAGACTTGAAGGGGCAGGGGGCGTCTTCGGACAAGACGAAACAGCGTAGCTTAGAATTCCGCGATGCCCTAAGCCAGTGGTATTCAACCTTTTTTGTTCGCGTACCCCCAGATATAATTTCTTTTCAAATTTGTACCCCCCAAAGTTGTTGGGCGTATAATTCAAGTTATACATAGTATATAATCTACATCTAAAATAAATTAAATAAATTACATTACTGATTATTCAGTGTTTATCATAAAATAATATATATATTTTTTAAATTTCACGTACCCCCTAAGATGTCTTCGCGTACCCCCGGGGGTACGCGTACCCCAAGTTGAATGCCACTGCTCTAAGGGAACAAAGTTTGATAAAATTTTGTATCAGTGGGGCAGAGAGAGCCCTTAATTTGTGTAACAGAGGTTCATTGCTGCGTTTACATCAGCCCAAACTTCATGTGAACTGTAAAGGGCAAATCATCTCGTGATATAAACCCGAGTAACGCACTTAAGAGTAAGTAACGCGAGTGGATTTTAACCTTTAGAACGAAAGAAGTCATAGGTTCTTGTCTGTCGGTCACTACGTTAAAATCTCTTGCTTATAAACACTCGTCAGACTCTTCTTAAGATATCAAAGGGCAATGTTTGCGTGTGTTAAGTCACTCGTACGCAACGTCTGACTGTTCTCCGGGTCTCCCATTTCTTGTCCGGAAAAGAGAAAAAATTAAAGTTAAAAGAAAAAGTTCAAAATATCACGACAGCGTAAATTTGTGTGTTTACCATAGTTTCTGAGTAGTTTGCCGTCTGCATCTTCAGACTTCGCCCTAAAGATGGAAGCGATATATCCCTCCGAAACCATAGTAACCACATCTAAGACAACGCAGAAGACCATGTCACAAATAACAAACGATAAAGCCGTATATTTATATGAGACTGCAAATATCGGTCCACATGTTACTCAGTGACTCTTAGATTTTTAAAAGTAATTTCAAGCCCGACACCTTCATGTTACATCCTGAACTGTCTATTCTTATCTTAACCTGAGTTCTAAGATTTAAGCAACAAGCCTATCTTATCTTTTAGTTCTTAACAAAGCCCAAACTCTTCCTATCACAAATAATACAACACTAATAAAACTGAAGTGTGTTGGTGCAATGTTTTACATTGCACACAATTACTCTGGGAAATACTTAACGCGTTCCATCTTATATTAAAGGCACTCAACACCGTTGGGGGGGTCACGAAATATTAAAGCCCATGTATCACATTCTAATCGCTACAAAACAAAACATTAAGTAGAAAACCAAAAACAATTAATTTACTTCGGAGTAACCATGGAGATTCACAGGAAAAACAATCCCAATTTTAATCGTTTCAAGTGTAGTCACTAATTTCGAGAAACAGAGCAAGTCTCTTGTTTCTGGACAGTTCGTTATTCTAAGCGACATCATTCCATGACAATGTCCGCAGAATTAGAGAACCGAAGTAAGATGTTATATTGGAGGTTAGGTTACGTTAGATTAGGTTAGGTTGGGTTGGGTTAGGTAAGGTTAGGTTAGGTTAGGTAAGGTTAGTTTATGTTAGGTTAGGTTAGGTTAGGTTAGTTTAGGTTAGCTTAGGTTAGATTAGGTTAGTTTATGTTAGGCTAGGTTAGGTTAGGTTAGATTAGGTTAGGTTAGGTTAGTTTAGGTTAGGTTAGGTTATTTTAGGTTAGGTTAGGTTAAATTAGGTTAGGTTAGGTTAGGTTAGGTTAGTTTAGGTTAGGTTAGTTTAGGTTAGGTTATGTTATTTTAGGTTAGGTTAGGTTAAATTAGGTTAGGTTAGGTTAGGTTAGCATATTACAAAGCGTGTACATAAATACTGAGCATACAAAGATTCAAAAAATTATGTCGCATTGAATAATTACACAATTAAAATAAACATTTCGCAAAGTGTAACCTCTAAGGTACCAAAACAGATATACCGGGGGAGGGGGGTTTCCATGGTGTCTTGACTGAGGCCCGAGGTGGGGGCGGGGCGTGGGGGTACGAATTCAGACAAATGCCACGTTATCTCCACAAACCGAGCGCTTGAACTGCGGCGTCTGAACTGAGAATCCATATCCGAAGCACTTAACATCGAAGCGCGTTTCTGTAGCGAAAAACCACCTTCAATTTGAGACGTACTCGGTTCCAGCCTCATACGGGACACATTAAATATGTTCGTGCCTTTCCTCAGTCCCTCCGGCGATAGAGCACAGTTCTCCGCCTTCGGAATCCATAATTCATAGCCGTATTCCAGCTTCAGTAGATTATACAACCTCTACAGTTGTATCGTCGTCTTGAAATAACCTAGATTGCTAAAATAACACGTTTTTAGAAATTGTTTTAGCTGAAACTTTGGTTGCCACAGCCGGACCACGACCCACCAGTTAATCACTTCAGACGTAATCGGCTTTCAACCATTTCCTTATTTGTACTTCTGTCGTGTGATGACTCGAACAGACTTCCCGGGTGACAGAACCGGCTTGAACTTCTTCACGTAGAGATAAATACGATCACACTTAAAAAAAAAACTTTCTAAAACACCAGAATTTACGCCATTTGTCACTGCAGTAATCGCCATTATCTAATTGCACCAGTTAACTGAAATTCTGCTAATTTTTAATTTTTTTTTCTTCAAATTATTTATATCATAAACGGACTTCTGGCAGTCGCTAAGCGTTTCAAGAAATTCCAGCCTTTGATTTAACCCCAAGATCCATTCCCCGTTCACAAAATCCTTTCTACTGAACCGTATCCTGGGCCACACCTTCTTAATCTAAGACGTGAAGATCCATTTTAATATTATCCTCCCATCTACGCCCGGGTGATCTCTTAAATTCAGGCTAACCAACCAAAATCTCTACAATGAATGCTAGCTACATGCTCTGCCAATCTGACCCCTCTCACCATAATAATATCTAGTAAAGATTACAAATTATGAGGTTTTTCCGGTCACCTCTCTTAGGTCAAAACACTCTCAGAGCACCTTGTTTTTTTATTTTCCAGACATCCTCAATCTGTGAAAGCCGATTCACACTCTTTAAACATACTGTGTTTTAGTGCTGTTAAATTCCAGTATTCGATTAACCCTTTAAAGTCCAGCGGTAACTATATGTACCACCTGTTTCAGCAATCAGTAACACTTCATGTTTTATGGGTTTCGTATAATTCTCAGCGTAAACAGTGATCATCTCCTTAAACAGCGTTAATCTTTTTAGACGTGAAGTATTTTGTTTTCTTCGCGGTACGGGCTGAATCCCATTAGGGCTCTCTGCTGGTCTATTTAAATGCCACTAAGCTGTATATATGCTTGATAAGAAGACGAAATAATCTGCAAATGTCAGTGGTGGATTGCTCTATGCGCCAAAAATAATTAAAAAAATATAATTTCCTATTAGGAAGATGAAATATTTGTTTTATAATTTTATCAGATATAAAATACTTCTATTCTAAATAAATAATGCAGCTACATACACTATATGATGTATGGCAAAACACTTAGTGTGGAGTCCTGGCTTCCTTGGACACGTGTCTGCCTCCTTTCACTGTTATAAGGTACATAAAGTCTTACCAGGGAAAATACATGTCAGGATTAAAAATATTAAACGCGGAAGCAGATATTTACGAATTTCAACTGGTGACCCAAATGGCGCTCACTTGCGAAGGAGCACGTAATCACTGGGGGTAACCTAGACCCACAATGATAAGAACATAGTTTAGGAGACTCTTCTACTGGGAATCGGCGTACGTGACTCCCTATTCGTCTTTCTAGACTAAAGCGCATTATTCCATGACAATGCGAGAAATCTGCAATACGACGACGATGTTCCCAATTCCTAAGTTCAACGTGCCTTAAATTTATTTACACAAATGTGTCAGTGTTTGAAGACACTTGCATCAGACGCGTTATTCGAGAAAGACGTCGCTACTTATTTATAAACTATTCAACTATAAGGAAAATTATATAAATGCATCGTCAGGTAAAATGAAATGACCTATATTCGATTCGAAGAGTGCGTCATTAAATTACACCCACGCCAGCAACCGAATAAACGTAACGAGATGAATCATGACTCCATTTTTACAACCAAAGTAATAAATCCTGTGAGACATTAAACATATATTTAGAGAATTTCATTACAGCGTGGTGCATGAGTGGAAAACTATTTTTACCGCGGACCTAAGATTTTACGAGAAAAAAACAGCTGTTTGAAAAAAAATATACCCTATCTGTTATGTGCACTGACTGAACATACTTCACACAAACGCCTTTTATGGAAACAGAGGTCTCATCTTGTTAACAACAACAGCTCATATAGAATCACACCAAACTAGTCCTCATCGTCACAACCTGTTCTTTTAAACCTGTCTAGTTGGTATGACGTGTTAACACATCATACATACACTTCGAAATTTGCGGACCCTTCAGTTAAACGACCAAAATTTTTGAATTTTTTTTCATAAAATTTCATTTGTAAATTATAGTACCAGCGATTAAGATACAGTCTGTAGTTCGCCCGGGTTAGCGTCTAGGGTCCGCTGATCTTGCAACTTAGCAAAGATCAAGCGTGGAGTTGTCACAGAGAGAAATCGTGAGGGTACCGACCGGGTATCGACCGTGAAGAAAGTGCCAAGGCCAACCTTTACTTTCACCTGTGAGCGGTGTTCGTCGTCCACATTACTTTCCCAACTCTCACACGAATTTCACTCTCTTTCCTAATTATCAGCCGAGACACACACACGTGCGTGCTTGCTTTCTTCCGTGAGATTCACATCTCAAAAGCAAACTTCACTTTCCAGGGTCAAGGCAATGAAAATGCGAGAAATAACAACGAGAAATTCTTTTAGAGACATTTTCTCTGGTGTTCCGAAACTGCGGTTTTTGAGTGACGGGGCCTACGATTACAATCGCCTTTAAAATGGAACACGGCCACAAGTTTTCCAATCAGAGGACGAGAATGAACTCTGTTCACACGGAACACGAGGAGAAGAATTCAACTTGACGTTGAAACAGATTCCTCTAGAACGGAATGAAAGGCGAAGGTATCTTTCGTCATGAAAACTTACGGAGGATAATATCCACGTTATCTTAACCTCAGCATAAAACGAACGTGAAACTGTCACCTCATTCTCCGGCAGCTTTGCCTTACGACAAAGATTCCCGGGGCCTGACAACTGGTGTGGACGTGCTTACGAAAATACTAGTCCGCCGGGAATCGAACCTAGATAACACGCCCCGAAAGCAGTCATTTTAGCTCGTGTCCCTCTGCGGTGCAATACCCGATACTCTGTCACAATCGTTTCCTTTCACATTCCCTCCAATTCATCCTTCCATCAACATTTGCAGCTGAAGACGTGTCTTTAATGAAGGCGATAAAAACTCAAATGGTTGTCATGTGCGTTGTAGGGCCTTGTGATCTGTTAGAAGCTTACCGACGTAACGCTGCCCTGATTATGGAGGCAGCAAGGACCTCTGAACCGTTATAAACTTCCATCAGACTGCTGCGACCCAGAAGACAGCCATCTTTGTCCTCACGGCCGTGAGAAATTCGCTGTCGATCTGCAAATTAGGCGTTAGACCACTTTCGCACTATGCGAACAATACTTCCGCTGAGACATTTAGATGTGCGGGTTGCCTGATGTCAGGCGAGTCCTTATTTCTTTACCGAGACCACGAGGTACGTAAAAGAATTTACAAGGTCAGGCATTTTTAACCTCGCTACTAGACGGTAGAGTGTTTAACTTCAAGCTCCAGCCGATTTACCATCGAGTAAAAACCGATAGACAACTGGCCACGTGTTCTTCTACAAGTAGCACTGATAGTGAAAGTGTTGATTGGTAGGATTTCAGGTTCTCAAGGCGGCGTTGTGACCTCTGAAACGTCTGTTGACGTTTCAGAGGTCCTTGCCGCCTCCATCATCATCGCCCTGACAATCGAGGCAGCACGTTCCTCTGTACCGTCGATAAATCTGTACTCTGCAACCCAGAAGACAGTCATCTTCGTATCACAGCCTCTTCAGACATTTTTTAACCTGCATCTCACGTTCCAAACCAGTTTTTGGACTGACGACGGAGAAAAAACACGAGAGAGAACGAGCTACGGACGAAATCAAAAGTTATTATCACTAGGACAGAGCGAGGGTGGGGAATTGGGTGGGTGGTCCATAGTTGCATCCCATGACGAGGAAGATCTCTGCCACAAGGATTCCGACTCCGTTATGACGTCAGCGTCGAGGAGAGCGATGCTATTGGCTGTCGCCTCCCCACCGTTCTCGTCGGCTGGTGTTTTCACGGGACGCAGTTACGAGCCACGACGCAGTAGGTTGGACGGTAAAGACGTGGACAGAGACGCGCACTAGCTGTCCGGTGGGCTTACAAGTGAATTCATTTATAACTTTGCAACCGTAGGTAGGACAGACACATCGACAATACACCGAACAGTGGTGAAGTGCTTTGTTGTTGTTTTGTTTTCATTTTTAGTTTACAATTCCATCGGAAACGTATTTAAAACAAGGAAAAAAGTGCAAAGAAGATTTTTTTTTTTGGTATTAAAGATTCTTCTGCAAAAATTTCTACATTATTTTGTCGTTTATAATTTGCATCATGTCTACTGCAGTGATGCCAACGTCGACGTTGTACGAGTTTGGTGATATGTTGTATAAGGTAAATATATTTTGAAACGTTTTCTTTTTTTAATTTTAGTAGGCGTAACTTTTATTCGACTTTTCGCGGGTTTTCGTGATCTAAGTGTCATTTTGTCTTCCTATAATTTCCATGTCACACTTATTTTTTTTACATGGAACATTCTTATTTGGAGTTCGTCAATTGTGTCTGCAGATTTTTATTTTCGTATAATTGAACGTTATTTCTATGGTTGGGTACAATGTTTTTCGGTCTGGTAGTACAGACGCTTTCACAGCAGCTGAAGGAAGAGTTGTTTGTACGTGTTGGCAAAGTAGGATTGTATGCCACGAGAGAAAAGCTGCTGAGAAATATTGAAGAGGGCGTTTAGAAGCAGGCTTGAAAAGAGAGAGTTATTTCAGGAAATGGAGCACAGCCCGTTGAAACAATTTCAGATCAGATGACTTCTGCCCGAGTCCCCCCCCCCCCCCCCACCTTGTGCGTCTGACATTGTTTACCCCATCCTCAACGAAAGAAATTGTCGCTGAACCCATCAAGAAATTTGCCTGTCTTGTATTTTAACAGGGAGGTCCTCTCTACTGTTCCCACCTTCGGTATCCTGACCTCAACTTCTGCAATGTCACTGCTCGTACATTGTATCGCAGGCTTCGTAGAGGAACCCCTGTGGGGTTGCAGTGTAGTTGTGGCCTCCATGTTTTCATTCTAACGTTATTTCAGGTCTGGGCGCAAAATAAATTTTTGAAATTTGGATTCATTTCCTCAAATCATGTCTTCCGACACGCGATCTATTGAGTAACCGAACCCAACAGGACGTCTGGTTGACATTTGGAAATTTTACAAACTTGTTTCTAGTAGTTTTAATTATGCAAGTTTTGGCCTGGCTCGTGGACTCCAGGTTTAGTAAAGGGTCTCGAAGGTACGCAGTGTTCTTGTCTGAAGTTGTTTCGAGTACCACTTTGTATTCGGTTTAGTTTACGTGTGATTATGAAAGTGGGTATATTTTATTGTGATCGGTGATATTTCCAGTTCTGGTGTCGATCGAAGGTGTCCTCAGCATTTGCATACATTTTCCAATCCACCGCAACTTTTATGGCCTTCCAATTCATGCTTATGTGGCAATGAATGTTGGAACTGCTGAGTGAGACATCCTGTTTTTCCAAGTACACGACATTCCGGAAATTGACTTCCTTACAACTGTGACTAACTATAGACTTGGACGTCTGATTAATATACGATAGTCTTTGAAGCTCATTAGTGATCTGATCTGTGTGCGATGTGGCATCACGGCATGCATGTACGAATTCCTTACGACCACATGGCAACAACGCCTATTTCAAACCATGTCCCACTATTCTCAGAAAGTGACTTGACATCTTGCCATGTAACGAGTTCACTTACGTGATTATTCCTAATATGAAAAGCGTAGATTTCCTTCCACGGGTACACTTTTCTGTGTTTTCGTGTGTTCTTTAGGTGTAAAAATGCGTCAGTAAATAGTCACGGATGTCTGACCTTTGGACTGCGAGGAAATCGTGAGCCGACTGAGCTATTCAGAAATTCCGTCAATTTATAAGACTTTGCGTGAAAGTATTTTGTGATGTTGCATCGTGCCGAAACGTCGGGTTTATTCAGACGACGCTGTGCAACATCACGTCCTCCTGAGGACGGTGTTCGTGCTCCACCGATGTGAGCATCTCCTATTTAATTTTCCATGTGACTTTGGGATGTTCAAAGCTCGACTATGGTAGGACGTAAGTCAGTTACTGGGTTAGTTCAAAAGTGGAATAAGTTATCTAATTA
Source organism: Zootermopsis nevadensis (assembly GCF_977971745.1). Lineage (NCBI taxonomy): Eukaryota > Metazoa > Arthropoda > Insecta > Blattodea > Termopsidae > Zootermopsis > Zootermopsis nevadensis. The sequence goes on along the minus strand of NW_028259154.1, from coordinate 26,458,554 downwards.
TTCAGGAGGGCTCCCTTTTAACACTTTTAATGGGTCATCTGTCAACCTGTTAGTGGTATTCATGGGCTCTGACGCAGTTTTGCCTTGTCGATGGATATGACAAGCGTTTCGCAGGAACGTATTTGCCATCTTCAGAGCTGGGGTTCAGACTTTGGTGACCGCACGGTGTCTCAGCCCGCAGTTTTCATTTTCACACGTTCGTGAGAACCTCAAATCTCCGATAATTCTCTACTCGATCTTGTGTTTTGAATCATCCTTGATAATTTTTGTACGGAAACTTAATAATCTTAATTGCATTGGTGAATGGGCGTCGAAGGTACGCGCATTCTTACCGTGGAGGTGAATGGTTTGCGATTCTGCAAAAAAAAAAAAAAACCGCCCGCCCGGTTTTAGGATTGGCCACGACGTATTTGGACAAGTTGGCTTCGAGAAACTTCCCGGAATCGAATCGGGTTTTAGCCTCTGAGCCAGGACACCCGCGAGTGGCGACCGGTAATGAACTGGAGGACTCTTTGGTCGGTTGTCCGTGCTGTAAAAAGTTTCACTTCACCAGGAATATCTGATAGGTGACAGGTGCACGAGTTTCTGTTGATCTCACGTCAAGAACAGTTCTCACGGGATGACCCAGGGAATACGCGAACTAGTCACCTCCCTCGAGTGTACACCCGCAAAGCTTTGAGCAATGCCGAAAGCAGCTGTCACGTGCAATTGTGGCAGATTCTATTTCGCCGCCACAACAGTTTGTTCCCGAAAAAATTATCCCCACCCTTTTTTTTTTCAAGCTGTCTCGAAACTTTCGGTAAGTGATACGAAATATTCTCACCTTTCATCAACTGTTGGTTGTCCTGAAGACGACTTGTTTTCTTTCAGGTAGGGTCTGAATTTGTTCCTATCGAGTGCGTACAAACCCTTTGTATTGCGTATTTAGTCCTGAGTGTTGCTGTCTTTCGGGGTTGTATCGTACCGTCTGGTAGTTTTTCCGACGTTTCGGAGGTCTTTGCTGCCGTCATCCATCCTTCACGGCGATGGAGGCAGAAAGGACCTCCGAAACGCTGGTCAACTACCTGGCTACTCGGCACAGCAGCCTAGAGGACGGACATCTTCGGACTCCGCGTCTTGTTAACCTCAAAGTCGCAGTGTTTTCGGAGTTTCCCGCGCGACGGAGGTTGAGAAATTTCTGGCATGTTTTCGCTGGTTATTGTGTGGAAAGGAGAGCAAAACTCCTCAGGGGCTAATGATTCTGCGACCTTTCACACACGTTTTCAAGGTTAGGCTATTTTTATTCGTGTTTTTTTTTATAAACTTTTCTGACGTGTTACTCGGTCAGTTGACTGCCAAGATCCTCCCCCCCCCCCCCCCCCAGCTCAGGATGCAGAATTGTTCGGCTGTCTTTGAAGTGACGTAAGCTGTGTTCCTTGTGAACAGTTTCTGTTACCCAAAGAACCAGCTGCTTGCAAGTAATTTTTTTTTTAAATTTTGTATTTCACTCTGTAAGTGCGGATTATTTTCTTTGATGGTGAAATATTCCCTATTTTGACTACCTTCGTCTTCTGAGAGTTGGTGGATTAATGTATTCGTCATTTTGAAGCATTTTTGTGTTGACTGATCCCGGGAAGGACGACAGAGTTTCAATTCTAACGACGTTTTCCCCAGACTGTTCTGGCGCCACCCTGTTCAAGGTCATTGTGGAGGTATGCGTCCACGCCCCTCGTGCGTATTGATGGCATGTCTTAAGCACGAAACCAATTGAACGATTGTTGATTTTGAATCATAAGTGAGATATCGTCCATCGGATTTCATGGTTGGTTTACCAAAAGCCACGTGAACAATTGACTACTTTAAAATGCACTGATGTTATCTCGGTCTTTGTGACGTCCAACGCTGCACCAAAGTGAAAGGACTGTTTGAGTTGGCATGTGTACAGAAGTAACTCGTGTTGTGGAGAGCGTTTTGACAGTCAAAATGACTTGCTTGGGCAGCAGACTGTTCGAAGGTCGAATTTGTCGTGGTTGCAGATAGAGATCACATTGTACAGTTTCCTTCCGTTAGATCATAACTAAGTTTAGCCATGGTTTGATGGTTTGGTTCACCAAGGCTTCGGAGGTTCGTAAACGTCGTCCAGCATACACGGGGCTACAACCCAGAACCAGAAGACCGCTGTGAGAACCTCCTATCCCCACGAAGACAATGTAAAATGATTTAACATTTTAAAAATTGTATTTAAACACTGATGTTGCCATTTTCTGATGCGCGGCAACGTACTTGAAACGATTACCTATTTGACGTCATCAAATGTTTATTCACAGTAATCCATACAAAATAGCATTCAGAAGGAATGTCGTTCCCCAACCTTCGGATTAAGACGTAAATATCTGTAACAGGAAGTGGTATTTTCAAATGCGATACTTAATCGATCTTTTTTAACACGAAAAATGTGAAAATTTTGTGTGTGTATGTTTGCAGGGGTAAGTGTAACCACAATAATTTTGGTTTTAAGTAAGAATTTTAATTTTTCGGTAGGGTTGGGGGGCTTTTATACACTTCCGTGTGTCTTGTCGATTCAAGCTTATATTTTGGAAGAACGCGTGTTACGGTTTAAAGCCTGAAATTTCTTTGTAACTTGCTGGTAATTATCGTAATCTGCTCCGTTGTTTCGTTTCTAATAGGCCACGGAAATTCTGTACGGCATGATGGAATAGCTCGCTATAATTTTGTTGATTGATAATAAATTTATGTTTTAAATCCAAAGTCGGTTACCACCAGGTGGTCACAATTGAATGCATCATTGAGATTCTTCAACCGGTTTAGTTTTTAACACCTTAGCATTTTTTTCTAGTATGCAAGAATTATTTTTAAAATGACAGGAACTATTTCTCCACTACTGATTCATTTTCTGGACCAACGATATTGGATTTCTTTTTATAATTACGGGATAATTTTACAGAAACTGAATCCATTTGTGGTCACAGTTACTTTACCTCCAGAGTTGCAGTTACGTCAGTCTGTACTCGTGGCGAAATCTTACGTAAAGTGAGATTTCAGGTTCTGAAGAGCGTAATAATCTCGCGGAAGTTGACCAACGTTTCAGAGGATGAAGGAGACAGTGACCAAGAAGACTCATCTCCATATTTCAGTTTCGTCAGAGTATGCCAGTGGTTTGTGACTCCATGGAGAGAGTAGCATAAGACAAATAATAGGAACTTGTCGATGGGCGTCAGTTTTGATTGCAAATGGGTCATGCTTCCTTGCGCCGTGTAGTCTGGTAGACTTCTACCAGACGACAACCAACCAGCCGTGAAAACCTCAAATCCTACATCGTTCTTTAAAGCTCGGTAGTTCCAATTTAAATGTTCCCGACCATAAAAATTTATGACGATTGAAATTAATTAAAGCCTTTTTTTCCAGAACCACAACAACAACAACACATCAACCAATCAGAACAACATCAATAACCTCCAGCAACAGCATCACCAGAAGGTCTTGCGATGGGGCGTGGAGACAAATCACAGAGCAGTTGGCTCCCCTGCTCTCGGAACTTCATCTCCGACGGGCACATCTTTCCAGCATCAGACGATAAGCAGGCGTAACTCAAATCCAGTGTCCTCGGACCGCATCAGCGTGTCATCTCTGGTGAATTCGGTGAGCTCACTGATTCTGGACAACATTCGGGAACAACAACAACAGCAGCAGCAGCAGCAGCAGCCACCGGTCCACAGGAAGCTGGACCGAAGCCAGAGTGAGCCTGCACCATCCGCACTTCTTAGTGCGGCCAACGCCAAGGCCGCGAACATCAACACTAGCCGATACAAGACGGAGCTGTGCCGACCGTTCGAGGAGAGCGGCTCCTGCAAGTACGGCGACAAATGTCAGTTCGCTCACGGCGCCCACGAGTTGAGGAACCTCGTTCGCCATCCCAAGTACAAAACTGAATTATGTCGCACGTACCACACCATAGGATTCTGTCCCTATGGTCCCAGATGCCATTTCATCCACAATGCAGATGAAGCCCGCACCAAGGCGCCTGGCACCCACGCGATGGCTCCCACGAGTTCATCCGCAACGTCGGCTGGCATCCCCAACAGACCTAAGCCCCTGAATCTGACTGGTAGCCCCTTCATGGTCACAGGCTCGACCGCCGATTCACCCTCGCCTACCTCAAGTCTCAGTCAGTCCCCCACGACATCAGTCGGGTCGTTCTTCTCATCCGAACAAGATCTTTTCTCTACAGTAGCTGTCATGTCTGCAGCTTCTCCGCCACCATCAGCTACTTCTGCTAACACTGCCTTCTCCTTTGGTCAAGACTTCACTCCCTTGGTTCATCTCGGAGGTACTAAGCAGCAGAGCCCCGCTCCTACATCGCCACCGGTAAGCGTGTCCCCTGCAAGATCGCTCAGTCCTCGTGGATCGCCTCCTCCTGGCACCCCCGAGGCGCGATTACCAGTCTTCAACAGGCTGAGTGGCACGATGATGGACTTTGGCGGCCTGGCCGAACTCCTGGCTTGAAGCAGTGCGAGGCTTTCCGTCTCGTATTTCCCCGGCTTTCGCTAACAATTCCAGCAGTTCCCATGGAACTATTACGTGAATTCAACTGTTCCGAATCAGTAAGGAAATTTAACTTCTTATTCTATGTAATATACTTTTCCCCCCTTTAGGTATTAGTAATTTTATATTGCTTTTTTTAGTTCTGGTAGGAACAAATAGACTGGTCAGAATATTTATTATGGCATTCCAGGTTATAGGAAGTTACAGAACATTTCTATTCGAGGCTGTGTGGGTTGGATGATCGATAGAGTTGGTATGTGCCTTATTCAGATGGCAGCGAGCAGGGATTAGGCAGGCCTTCATTTGAGGAGTCTTATTTTATTTAAATATATAAATTATATGATAAAAGCTATGATGTGATTGAGTTTTTTGTTCCCACGGTTTGAATGATCTTCAACTTGGCAATAATATTATATTATTATTTTTTTTATTATTTGAGAGTGTCGTCGCTGACATTTGTCATTAACGTCTGTGTGCGCAAATACATTTTATTTTATGTTTATCCCCATCATTTCAAGTAATTCACTGCAACCAAAAGCCATTCAGTATGTGATACATTGTGCTGTTTATGACTTGGATTTGAAAGGAATATTTTAAAATACCGTTCAGAAGATTAGGCAATACAATATTTTTTTAGCAAATATCGGACGGACACTGGGCAGATGCGTCTGGACGTACCAAGTCAATGACGTACAAGTCTTCCAGTTTGTCGTGTGGTAATTTTTCTCCGTATTTCTCACGGGTTCATTAAAATAAATTGAAACTGCTGTAGAGGACACGGACGCATCTGACGTGGATAATGACGAGAAACCTCTCATTAATTAGTGTTTCGGGTCGCTGTATGATCTTTTTTTTTTTTTTTTTTTCCTGTGCCGAAATTTTCTGATCCCATTTCAAAGTTGAACTGATCGAAAAGCCAATTAGGTGAAGTCCTGAATCCAAAATTATTAATTAGGATGTAATTATTTTAAAACTTTCACTCCTTGATTTTTTTTTTGCCAATATCTGTAATTATTTTTTTTATTATTCTAATAATTTATCTACGATGGTTCTCTAACCAGTTAAATATAATTGTTTCCATTTAGTAATTCTTAGCCCAAAAAAAGACTTGAACATTTAAACAGGTGCAGATTCCATATTAACTTAATTAGTTATAAATTAATTTATTTAATTTTAAGAAATAAGTTAAATCAAATCACAAAGATTTTTCATTTTGCCTGGTTAGAGCTCAAGCTGTAATATTTGACTGATCATTTATTCTTTTTTCATTTGTGTGTAATACTTTCCATGTTATATTTGTATTTATATAACTTATTATTTATATCAAAAATGTGTATTTATCAGTTTATTATAATAGTAAATAAAACCAATTAAATCCAGTTTTATATACATTTTTGTGTGCAAATAGTGTTGTGTTCTTAGAGAGAGAGAGACGCACACAGTGTTTATATATCATTTTAAATTATATTGTTTATTTAAAAATAAAACAAATGTAACCATCTTTTTCAAAAGTTGACGTGGACCAAGATCCTGTTTGTGACGACCATTTTGAAGTAAAGCTTTTCAAGAGTTTGATATCAGTTGGGTACGCGGTGTAATCACACCACTTTTTTTTTAATCTACGTTTGCATTTATGTATCTTATATAATTGCTTTTATATAAGGAGTGAGTTTTGACTAGCTTTGTTATGTTTGCTGTACTGTATTCATAAGGTAGTATCGCACTACAGCCTTGTACCCCTCTGCATTGAAATACTTCTTGTGTATTCTTTACAATCAACAAAAAATTTGAAAAGGATGAATATATAATTTTCTAGCATTTTCAGAAAGTTATTTTCTTTATTCCCCTGTCTTTGGTCAAGTCCTTTCCCCCCCCATTCCTTTTTAACGCAATAAAAAATCGTATTTTGGCAGCATATCATTTGAGAGTCGGAGGTTCTCACCATGAAGATGGCTGGCATCTGGTCTAAAGCACTAGTCTGATACTTGTAAGAAATGATACATTCTGAACTCTACTTCGAATTTCCGGAGGATCGAGTTGAAATTCTGTCCGGAGTCTGGGCATTCTGTTTTTCGTATTTCCTTGGATATGTCCGGGTATTACATTTAATTAGGCCACGACAGCTTCCTTCCATATCCCCTCCAGTTATTACGTTCAACGCTGTGTAGTCTTGAGCTGCTGAAAAACGTCGTTTAACTACGTATAAATCCAAAGGTTCGCCTAGCGTGTCCTATGATATGAGTCGGTAGTTCATTTTTGAAGGAAAACTTTGTTCTAAAAATTTTCTCATTGCAAACCATGTTGAATGGAGATTGTCGGGAACACTTGAGCCAAGGGGAAGGAACTACGCGATTTGTAAGAACCGACCTATTGTGGGTAGGGCAGGTTGGCAGACGAAGGATGCAACAAATGCTTACAAAATTTTGGCGAAGACACTAAAACTTCGATTTGAAAGACACATGAAAATGACACTTGAATCTACAGTCAATTATATGGTCTTGATCTTGCTAATGACTTGGAAGTATACATTTATGTAACTATATGAAGCACAGCTGATGGTCGCTCAGCTACAGACTCGTCATTTATGAAACCCTATGTAAGGTCTACCTGGACCAGTTTATACAATTACCCTTCCAGGGCATGTTTAAAAATTCATTTTAATGTCCTGTGATCAATCTGTGGGTCTCGGAAATGGGGAAACGCCCATTTAGAACTGGCGAGCGTAATTATAAAGTGGATGCTATGAGAAATTGTGTAACTGGACTTGAGGTCCACTGTCGTGGCTTCGTCCTACGAAGGGCAAATCGTGGTACGGCAATGTCTAGTGCGCACTGCAGTCGGCTGAAGTGACTGATAACGGACTCTTGTTTACAATGGAGCAGTAATACTTTCTGTTGGGAAATTCCACTCCTTATCAGCAATGGACCTTGTTAACTTTCCGAGCGTAGAATTACGTGGTGACGCGAGTAGATGTGAATGTTTCAGACACTAAACTTTGGATTGCTTCTGAAACTGTTACTGACATCACAGATCATTTGTCAGTCCCAGTGCACACAGGCATAACACATGAACATCAAAAAGACTTTGGAAGGAAACTCGTGGACTATTTTGATACTCGACGATGGACACGAGACTTTTTCTTCAAAAAATTAATTTTGAATCTGCACAGTTCGGAGGCCTCTGGTTGATCCATCAACCATCAAAATGAATGGGTCATCGTATGAGAGATTTACTTGTGACAGCCCTCACTTAAACTTTCAAGCTCCCACAATAGAACTCTTTTGTCTCCTGCACTGCCTCGGGAGCTTTTTAAAACTTTCTCTGAGAAACTGTTTACGGATACTTTTAAGAATAGATACTGTTCCAACACTGAGTTGGTATTTTGGTGTCCATACGTCAACGTTAAACGTTAAACGCAGAGATTCAACTGAACTACACAACTTCCCAATTAAAACAATTAAACCACGGAGCCCAAACATTCAGAAGACAAGAACAACATCGACTCACAGGTCCTTGGATTTTGTGTTGCAAAGGCAACGAGGACTGTGCCAGAATTTCCCGATGACAGGTAAAATTGTCCATCCGATACGAGACTGGTGTGACAGAGGAGAGAAAATTCCTACCCCTGCCGAGAACAGAACTCCGGTCATCTAATCGGTAGGTTAAGCCGTCGAACTTCTGAAAGAGCATATGAAGTCTTGTCCTGACGATGGAGGCAGTAAGGGCCTCTGAAACATTCGTAAACTTGTACCAGACTGTGCGGTGTCACAACCCAGAAGGCAGTCGTGTTCGCAATTAGGAAACATTCTCGACGCAGAATGTTTAACGAACCCTGAAAGATGGACGTAGTCTCTTCCTCCGAAACAGTGGTGGCCTCTTGTGGAGACGGCAATAAGCTCCAGGGTTCCAAATAAAAGACGACGAATTTCCTGATCAGCCGAGCGACAAGGAGGATTCTGGAGTCGGTTAAGCGTCTACTCTTGCAGTGACCTGTACTTTGTGCGTACTTTACTAAGCCGAGACAATGTAGGCTAGCAGTTCTGCGTGCAGAGTTCTGGTATTGAGCCCCCCCCCCCGGCCCGACCCCCCGTGCACTTTGCGGCGGTCCGACAGAACAGGTTTTGGAGGCCGTCTCCTTCCCTTCCCCCGCCCGTCCCTCTAACACAATGATTGCACCGAATGCTTACAGAAAGAGGGGCCTAACTCAACCTGCGATCTGCAAGGACTAAAATTTTTGGGAACGAGAGACTCAAAATTCCTTAAAAACCACCTTACGACCCACCCTGATAATATGTTGATGTTGTTCTTCTGTGATGCAAAGCCCTGAAGAAGGAGACAGTATCATTCTCCGAAACAGGATTTGAGGTTTTCACGGTGTGCCCTTGTCTGAGGTACGAGAACGTCCGTAAATAATACTTTTTTGAGAGTTCTGAGGTTCTGACGGTCGTGAATATGAGGCTTCAGAAACGCAGATAAGGACGGAAAATGGGGGTCCCCAGGCTTTGCCTACTCGTCCTTCTGATATAAGACAAAAACAAGTTTGTACTGGCTGATAGACTCGCAATTCCAAGCGGACCTGTTCACAAGGAGAAACAGGAAACAACTGTTTTTTGTTCGCTCGACTGAAAAAATAATTTCCGTATGTTCATTTTTGTACGTCCGGTGCATTTACGTTGTCCTAAATAGGAAACTTTCACAATGACACGTCTCTTCCTACCCGGTCTTCAACACATTCACGGCATTCATCGGACTCGGTGCCTCCACAATTATGGCACTGACAATTCACTTCAGAACCACAACGAGGCATTCGTTGACTCACGAGGGTTTATCTTAAAATATGTTAATAAGCCTGCTTTCTATACGGAAGGTACTGGGTTCTCTTCTCGGCCATGGGGCGTTTCGAAACTTTACTTAATCCTACCTGTAAATGTTGAGATCGCTCTCAAGTTCCAAGTCGCCACTGCAAGCTTCTCATGGAGCCCTCGCGATTTAAACTTATCAAAATTACCCCGTTACAACGTAGGTCATCCCCCCCCCCTTCCGAATTACCTATTAGAAAGCCAAAAATTTGCCCGTTTCTCTCTCAAGTTAAACCCTAACCTCCAAAATGTCATAACTTACATTCAACCTTTGTCAGCCTCCGAACCTTACAGAACAGAAGTGTTCTAAAATGCTTGTCACTAAACCCAAAATCCTACAAACCTCTTTTCCCTGCACCTGAAAAGCGTCCTTAAATACCGATAAAGCAAACTTCTCCATATACAACCACGTGATCTTGTCTGTACCATTTGTGCATGTGTTTGTAAATGGTGTAGTTAAGTCTGTTACAAACTCTTCAAAGAATAATTTATTATTTCTAGCTTTAATATACACTGTTTCGAAATCAGTATTACTGGTGCAAATTACTCTAATAATAAATACAAGTGCGCAAAATAGTTAGAGGCATACTCGTCGACTAACAACAAGGTTATATTTTCAAAACTAGTTCGGCCAGTTTACGTTTGCTAACACATACGAAGACAGGTTCTGTCTTCGCTTGTTTCCTCAATCAATTACATTCTGAAAGCAATCGAAGTTCGTGTTGCCTGCAGTCTCATTCCGAAATGTATTTTTGTATATTAATGTAGAATAAAATAATCTGACAAAAACAACAGAGAATCACAAATACATTTCCTTTGGTTCTTGTCTAATTTGGCAGCTTTGGACAACTTTCAGAGACCATACAGTGGCGAATCGCTTTTTCCGGAGGGTCGTAAAATATAAATTCACTCATCAGACTGTTACAGAATTTTCAAAATGATTGAAAACTTGCAAGAAGAATGGAAAAGTTTGTAGAATACCCCAAATGCAGACTGGCTTCAACTAACAGGAGCATCGACACAGATTAATACTCTTAGATAGATAGAAAAACTGTTCTTGAAATGAGCTTGGAAAATTTAAAAGAATATATTCCCCAAAATCTCGGACTCATCTTGTCGAGACCTTGAGGTGACGTTGACCTATCCATTACCTCAAACTGACATGAATATGAACATTCAGGTTCCTGCAGATCGGCAGTTATATGCTTTCGAAAAAATGACTACCGAATGACCTTGAAAATTTCAAAGGCCTCTATTCGGCAAACCCCTCGACTGAAAACGACGTGACTATGACATGACACTCACATGTGCATAAACTCAAACTGACATGAATATTGTCACTCAGATTCCTGCAGTTCGGGAGATATATGCTTTCGAAAAAGTGACTACCGAATGCCCTTGAAAATTTCAAAGGCCTCTATTCGGCAAACCCTTCGACTGATATCGACGTGACTATGACATGACACTCACATGTGCATAAACTCAAACTGACATGAATATGGTCACTCAGATTCTTGCAGTTCGGCAGATATATGCTTTCGAAAAAGTGACTACCGAATGACCTTGAAAATTTCAAAGGCCTCTATTCGGCAAACCCCTCGACTGAAATCGACGTGACTATGACATGACACTCACATGTGCATAAACTCAAACTGACATGAATATTGTCACTCAGATTCTTGCAGTTCGGCAGATATATGCTTTCGAAAAAGTGACTACCGAATGACCTTGAAAATTTCAAAGGCCTCTATTCGGCAAACCCCTCGACTGAAATCGACGTGACTATGACATGACACTCACATGTGCATAAACTCAAACTGACATGAATATTGTCACTCAGATTCTTGCAGTTCGGGAGATATATGCTTTCGAAAAAGTGACTACCGAATGCCCTTGAAAATTTCAAAGGCCTCTATTCGGCAAACCCTTCGACTGATATCGACGTGACTATGACATGACACTCACATGTGCATAAACTCAAACTGACATGAATATGGTCACTCAGATTCTTGTAGTTCGGCAGATATATGCTTTCGAAAAAGTGACTACCGAATGACCTTGAAAATTTCAAAGGCCTCTATTCGGCAAACCCCTCGACTCAAATCGACGTGACTATGACATGACACTCACATGTGCATAAACTCAAACTGACATGAATATTGTCACTCAGATTCCTGCAGTTCGGGAGATATATGCTTTCGAAAAAGTGACTACCGAATGCCCTTGAAAATTTCAAAGGCCTCTATTCGGCAAACCCTTCGACTGAAATCGACGTGACTATGACATGACACTCACATGTGCATAAACTCAAACTGACATGAATATTGTCACTCCGATTCCTGCAGTTCGGCAGATATATGCTTTCGAAAAAGTGACTACCGAATGACCTTGAAAATTTCAAAGGCCTCTATTCGGCAAACCCTTCGACTGATATCAACGTGACTATGACATGACACTCACATGTGCATAAACTCAAACTGACATGAATATGGTCACTCAGATTCCTGCAGTTCGGCAGATATATGCTTTCGAAAAAATGACTACCGAATGACCTTGAAAATTTCAAAGGCCTCTATTCGGCAAACCCTTCTACTGATAACAACGTGACTATGACATGACACTCACATGTGCATAAACTCAAACTGATATGAATATGGTCACTCAGATTCCTGCACTTCGGCAGATATATGCTTTCGAAAAAATGACTACCGAATGACCTTGAAAATTTCAAAGGCCTCTATTCGGCAAACCCTTCGACTGATATCGATGTGACTTGGACATGACACTCACATGTGCATAAACTCAAACTGACATGAATACGGTCACTCAGATTCCTTCAGATCGGCAGATATATGCTTTCGAAAAAATGACTACCGAATGACCTTGAAAATCTCAAATGTCTCTATTCGGCAAACCCTTCGACTGATTTCGACGTGACTATGACATGACTCTGACATGTGCATAAACTCAAACTGACATGAATATGGTCACTCAGATTCCTGCAGTTCGGCAGATATATGCTTTCGAAAAAATGACTACTGAATGACCGTCATAATTTCAAAGGCCTCCATTCGGCAAACCCTGCCACTGATATCGACGTGACTACTACATGACACTCACGTGTGCATAAACTCAAACTGACATGAATATGGTCACTCAGATTCCTGCATATCGGCAGATATATGGGTTTGAAAAAATGACTACCGAATGACCTTGAAAATTTCAAAGGCCTCTATTCGGCAAACCCTTCGACTGATATCGACGTGACTATGATATGACACTCACATGTGCATAAAGTCAAACTGATATGAATATGGTCACTCACATTCGTGCAGATCGGCAGATATATGCTTTCGAAAAAATGACTACCGAATTACCTTGAAAATTTCAAAGGCCTCTATTCGGCAAACCCCTCGACTGATATCGACGTGACTATGACATGACACTCACATGCGCATAAACTCAAACTGACATGAATATGGACACTCAGATTCCTGCAGATCGGCAGATATATGCGTGTCAAAAAATGACTACCGAATGACCTTGAAAATTTCAAAGGTCTCTATTCAGCAAACCCTTCGACTGATATCGACGTGACTATGACATGACTCTGACATGTGCATAAACTCAAACTGACATAAATATGGTCACTCAGATTCCTGCAGTTCGGCAGATATATGCTTTCAAAAAATGACTACCGAATGACCTTGAAATTTTCAAAGGCCTCTATTCGGCAAACCCTTCGACTGATATCGACGTGACTATGACATGACACTCACATGTGCATAAACTCAAACTGACATGAATATGGACACTCAGATTCCTGCGGTTCGGCAGATATATGCTTTCGAAAAAATGACTACCGAATGACCTTGAAAATTTCAAAGGCCTCTATTCGGCAAACCCTTCGACTGAAATCGACGTGACTATGACAAGACACTCACATGTGCATAAACTCAAACTGACATGAATATTGTCACTCAGATTCTTGCAGTTCGGCAGATATATGCTTTCGAAAAAGTGACTACCGAATGACCTATAAAATTTCAAAGGCCTCTATTCGGCAAAGCCCTCGACTGAAATCGACGTGACTATGACATGACACTCACATGTGCATAAACTCAAACTGACATGAATATTGTCACTCAGATTCCTGCAGTTCGGGAGATATATGCTTTCGAAAAAGTGACTACCGAATGACCTTGAAAATTTCAAAGGCCTCTATTCGGCAAACCCTTCGACTGATATCGACGTGACCATGACATGACACTCACATGTGCATAAGCTCAAACTGACATGAATATGGTCACTCAGATTCCTGCAGTTCGGCAGATATATGCTTTCGAAAAAATGACTACCGAATTACCTTGAAAATTTCAAAGGCCTCTATTCGGCAAACCCCTCGACTGATATCGACGTGACTATGACATGACACTCACATGTGCATAAACTCAAACTGACATGAATATGGACACTCAGATTCCTGCGGTTCGGCAGATATATGCTTTCGAAAAAATGACTACCGAATGACCTTGAAATTTTCAAAGGCCTCTATTCGGCAAACCCTTCGACTGATATCAACGTGACTATGGCATGACAATCACATGTGCATAAACTCAAACTGACATGAATATTGTCACTCAGATTCCTGCAGTTCGGCAGATATATGCTTTCGAAAAAATGACTACTGAATGACCGTGATAATTTCAAAGGCCTCCATTCGGCAAACCCTGCCACTGATATCGACGTGACTACTACATGACACTCACGTGTGCATAAACTCAAACTGACATGAATATGGTCACTCAGATTCCTGCAGATCGGCAGATATATGGGTTTGAAAAAATAACTACCAAATGACCTTGAAAATTTCAAAGGCCTCTATTCGGCAAACCCTTCGACTGATATCGACGTGACTATGACATGACACTCACATGTGCATAAACTCAAACTGATATGAATATGGCCACTCAGATTCCTGCAGATCGGCAGATATATGCTTTCGAAAAAATGACCTCCGAATTACCTTGAAAATTTCAAAGGCCTCTATGCGGCAAACCCTTCGACTAATATCAACGTGACTATGACATGACACTCACATGTGCATAAACTCAAACTGACATGAATATGGTCACTCAGATTCCTGCAGTTCGGCAGATATATGCTGACGAAAAAATGACTACCGAATGACCTTGAAAATTTCAAAGGCCTCTATTCGGCAAACCCTTCGACTGATATCAACGTGACTATGACATGACACTCACATGTGCATAAACTCAAACTGACATGAATATGGTCACTCAGATTCCTGCAGTTCGGCAGATATATGCTTTCGAAAAAATGACTACCGAAAGACCTTGAAATTTTCAAAGGCCTCTATTCGGCAAACCCTTCGACTGATATCGACGTGACTATGTCATGACTCTGACATGTGCATAAACTCAAACTGACATGAATATGGTCACTCAGATTCCTGCAGTTCGGCAGATATATGCTTTCGAAAAAATGACTACCGAATGACCTTGAGAATTTCAAAGGCCTCTATTCGGCAAACCCTTCTACTGATATCAACGTGACTATGACATGACACTCACATGTGCATAAACTCAAACTGACATGAATATGGTCGCTCAGATTCCTGCAGTTCGGCAGATATATGCTTTCGAAAAAATGACTACCGAATGACCTTGAAAATTTCAAAGGCCTCTATTCGGCAAACCCTTCGACTGATATCAACGTGACTATGACATGACACTCTCATGTGCATAAACTCAAACTGACATGAATATGGCCACTCAGATTCCTGCAGATCGGCAGATATATGCTTTCGAAAAAATGACTACCGAATGACCTTGAAAATTTCAAAGGCCACTATTCGGCAAACCCCTCGACTGATATCGACGTGACTATGACATGACACTCACATGTGCATAAACTCAAACTGACATGAATATGGCCACTCAGATTCCTGCAGATCGGCAGATATATGCTTTCGAAAAAATGACTACCGAATGACCTTGAAAATTTCAAAGGCCTCTATTCGGCAAACCCTTCGACTGATATCAACGTGACTATGACATGACACTCTCATGTGCATAAACTCAAACTGACATGAATATGGCCACTCAGATTCCTGCAGTTCGGCAGATATATGCTGACGAAAAAATGACTACCGAATTACCTTGAAAATTTCAAAGGCCTCTATTCGGCAAACCCTTCGATTGATATCAACGTGACTATGACATGACACTCTCATGTGCATAAACTCAAACTGACATGAATATGGCCACTCAGATTCCTGCAGATCGGCAGATATATGCTTTCGAAAAAGTGACTACCGAATGACCTTGAAAATTTCAAAGGCCTCTATTCGGCAAACCCTTCGACTGATATCGACGTGACTATGACATGACACTCACATGTGCATAAACTCAAACTGACATGAATATGGTCACTCAGATTCCTGCAGTTCGGCAGATATATGCTTTCGAAAAAATGACTACCGAATTACCTTGAAAATTTCAAAGGCCTCTATTCGGCAAACCCTTCGACTGATATCAACGTGACTATGACATGACACTCACATGTGCATAAACTCAAACTGACATGAATATGGTCACTCAGATTCCTGCAGTTCGGCAGATATATGCTGACGAAAAAATGACTACCGAATGACCTTGAAAATTTCAAAGGCCTCTATTCGGCAAACCCTTCGACTGATATCGACGTGACTATGACATGACACTCACATGTGCATAAACTCAAACTGACATGAATATGGTCACTCAGATTCCTGCAGTTCGGCAGATATATGCTTTCGAAAAAATGACTACCGAATTACCTTGAAAATTTCAAAGGCCTCTATTCGGCAAACCCCTCGACTGATATCGACGTGACTATGACATGACACTCACATGTGCATAAACTCAAACTGACATGAATATGGACACTCAGATTCCTGCGGTTCGGCAGATATATGCTTTCGAAAAAATGACTAACGAATGACCTTGAAAATTTCAAAGGCTTCTATTCGGCAAACCCTTCGACTGACATCGACGTGACTATGACATGACACTCACATGTGCATAAACTCAAACTGACATGAATATGGTCACTCAGATTCCTGCAGATCGGCAGATATATGGGTTTGAAAAAATAACTACCAAATGACCTTGAAAATTTCAAAGGCCTCTATTCGGCAAACCCTTCGACTGATATCGACGTGACTATGACATGACACTCACATGTGCATAAACTCAAACTGATATGAATATGGCCACTCAGATTCCTGCAGATCGGCAGATATATGCTTTCGAAAAAGTGACTACCGAATGACCTTGAAAATTTCAAAGGCCTCTATTCGGCAAACCCTTCGACTGATATCGACGTGACTATGGCATGACAATCACATGTGCATAAACTCAAACTGACATGAATATGGTCACTCAGATTCCTGCAGTTCGGCAGATATATGCTTTCGAAAAAATGACTACCGAATGACCTTGAAAATTTCAAAGGCTTCTATTCGGCAAACCCTTCGACTGATATCGACGTGACTATGACATGACACTCACATGTGCATAAACTCAAACTGACATGAATATGGTCACTCAGATTCCTGCAGTTCGGCAGATATATGCTTTCGAAAAAATGACTACTGAGTGACCGTGATAATTTCAAAGGCCTCCATTCGGCAAACCCTGCCACTGATATCGACGTGACTACTACATGACACTCACGTGTGCATAAACTCAAACTGACATGAATATGGTCACTCAGATTCCTGCAGATCGGCAGATATATGGGTTTGAAAAAATAACTACCAAATGACCTTGAAAATTTCAAAGGCCTCTATTCGGCAAACCCTTCGACTGATATCGACGTGACTATGACATGACACTCACATGTGCATAAACTCAAACTGATATGAATATGGCCACTCAGATTCCTGCAGATCGGCAGATATATGCTTTCGAAAAAATGACCTCCGAATTACCTTGAAAATTTCAAAGGCCTCTATTCGGCAAACCCTTCGACTGATATCAACGTGACTATGACATGACACTCACATGTGCATAAACTCAAACTGACATGAATATGGTCACTCAGATTCCTGCAGTTCGGCAGATATATGCTGACGAAAAAATGACTACCGAATGACCTTGAAAATTTCAAAGGCCTCTATTCGGCAAACCCTTCGACTGATATCAACGTGACTATGACATGACACTCACATGTGCATAAACTCAAACTGACATGAATATGGTCACTCAGATTCCTGCAGTTCGGCAGATATATGCTTTCGAAAAAATGACTACTGAATGACCGTGATAATTTCAAAGGCCTCCATTCGGCAAACCCTGCCACTGATATCGACGTGACTATGTCATGACTCTGACATGTGCATAAACTCAAACTGACATGAATATGGTCACTCAGATTCCTGCAGTTCGGCAGATATATGCTTTCGAAAAAATGACTACCGAATGACCTTGAGAATTTCAAAGGCCTCTATTCGGCAAACCCTTCTACTGATATCAACGTGACTATGACATGACACTCACATGTGCATAAACTCAAACTGACATGAATATGGTCGCTCAGATTCCTGCAGTTCGGCAGATATATGCTTTCGAAAAAATGACTACCGAATGACCTTGAAAATTTCAAAGGCCACTATTCGGCAAACCCCTCGACTGATATCGACGTGACTATGACATGACACTCACATGTGCATAAACTCAAACTGACATGAATATGGCCACTCAGATTCCTGCAGATCGGCAGATATATGCTTTCGAAAAAATGACTACCGAATGACCTTGAAAATTTCAAAGGCCTCTATTCGGCAAACCCTTCGACTGATATCAACGTGACTATGACATGACACTCTCATGTGCATAAACTCAAACTGACATGAATATGGCCACTCAGATTCCTGCAGTTCGGCAGATATATGCTGACGAAAAAATGACTACCGAATTACCTTGAAAATTTCAAAGGCCTCTATTCGGCAAACCCTTCGATTGATATCAACGTGACTATGACATGACACTCTCATGTGCATAAACTCAAACTGACATGAATATGGCCACTCAGATTCCTGCAGATCGGCAGATATATGCTTTCGAAAAAGTGACTACCGAATGACCTTGAAAATTTCAAAGGCCTCTATTCGGCAAACCCTTCGACTGATATCGATGTGACTATGACATGACACTCACATGTGCATAAACTCAAACTGACATGAATATGGTCACTCAGATTCCTGCAGTTCGGCAGATATATGCTTTCGAAAAAATGACTACCGAATTACCTTGAAAATTTCAAAGGCCTCTATTCGGCAAACCCTTCGACTGATATCAACGTGACTATGACATGACACTCACATGTGCATAAACTCAAACTGACATGAATATGGTCACTCAGATTCCTGCAGTTCGGCAGATATATGCTGACGAAAAAATGACTACCGAATGACCTTGAAAATTTCAAAGGCCTCTATTCGGCAAACCCTTCGACTGATATCGACGTGACTATGACATGACACTCACATGTGCATAAACTCAAACTGACATGAATATGGTCACTCAGATTCCTGCAGTTCGGCAGATATATGCTTTCGAAAAAATGACTACCGAATTACCTTGAAAATTTCAAAGGCCTCTATTCGGCAAACCCTTCGACTGATATCAACGTGACTATGACATGACACTCTCATGTGCATAAACTCAAACTGACATGAATATGGCCACTCAGATTCCTGCAGTTCGGCAGATATATGCTGACGAAAAAATGACTACCGAATGACCTTGAAAATTTCAAAGGCCTCTATTCGGCAAACCCTTCGACTGATATCAACGTGACTATGACATGACACTCTCATGTGCATAAACTCAAACTGACATGAATATGGCCACTCAGATTCCTGCAGATCGGAAGATATATGCTTTCGAAAAAATGACTACCGAATGACCTTGAAAATTTCAAAGGCCACTATTCGGCAAACCCCTCGACTGATATCGACGTGACTATGACATGACACTCACATGTGCATCAACTCAAACTGACATGAATATGGCCACTCAGATTCCTGCAGATCGGCAGATATATGCTTTCGAAAAAATGACTACCGAAAGACCTTGAAATTTTCAAAGGCCTCTATTCGGCAAACCCTTCGACTGATATCGACGTGACTATGTCATGACTCTGACATGTGCATAAACTCAAACTGACATGAATATGGTCACTCAGATTCCTGCAGTTCGGCAGATATATGCTTTCGAAAAAATGACTACCGAATGACCTTGAAAATTTCAAAGGCTTCTATTCGGCAAACCCTTCGACTGATATCGACGTGACTATGACATGACACTCACATGTGCATAAACTCAAACTGACATGAATATGGCCACTCAGATTCCTGCAGATCGGCAGATATATGCTTTCGAAAAAATGACTACCGAAAGACCTTGAAATTTTCAAAGGCCTCTATTCGGCAAACCCTTCGACTGATATCGACGTGACTATGGCATGACAATCACATGTGCATAAACTCAAACTGACATGAATATGGTCACTCAGATTCCTGCAGTTCGGCAGATATATGCTTTCGAAAAAATGACTACCGAATGACCTTGAAAATTTCAAAGGCTTCTATTCGGCAAACCCTTCGACTGATATCGACGTGACTATGACATGACACTCACATGTGCATAAACTCAAACTGACATGAATATGGTCACTCAGATTCCTGCAGTTCGGCAGATATATGCTTTCGAAAAAATGACTACTGAATGACCGTGATAATTTCAAAGGCCTCCATTCGGCAAACCCTGCCACTGATATCGACGTGACTACTACATGACACTCACGTGTGCATAAACTCAAACTGACATGAATATGGTCACTCAGATTCCTGCAGATCGGCAGATATATGGGTTTGAAAAAATAACTACCAAATGACCTTGAAAATTTCAAAGGCCTCTATTCGGCAAACCCTTCGACTGATATCGACGTGACTATGACATGACACTCACATGTGCATAAACTCAAACTGATATGAATATGGCCACTCAGATTCCTGCAGATCGGCAGATATATGCTTTCGAAAAAATGACTACCGAATGACCTTGAAAATTTCAAAGGCTTCTATTCGGCAAACCCTTCGACTGATATCGACGTGACTATGACATGACACTCACATGTGCATAAACTCAAACTGACATGAATATGGTCACTCAGATTCCTGCAGTTCGGCAGATATATGCTTTCGAAAAAATGACTACTGAATGACCGTGATAATTTCAAAGGCCTCCATTCGGCAAACCCTGCCACTGATATCGACGTGACTACTACATGACACTCACGTGTGCATAAACTCAAACTGACATGAATATGGTCACTCAGATTCCTGCAGATCGGCAGATATATGGGTTTGAAAAAATAACTACCAAATGACCTTGAAAATTTCAAAGGCCTCTATTCGGCAAACCCTTCGACTGATATCGACGTGACTATGACATGACACTCACATGTGCATAAACTCAAACTGATATGAATATGGCCACTCAGATTCCTGCAGATCGGCAGATATATGCTTTCGAAAAAATGACCTCCGAATTACCTTGAAAATTTCAAAGGCCTCTATTCGGCAAACCCTTCGACTGATATCAACGTGACTATGACATGACACTCACATGTGCATAAACTCAAACTGACATGAATATGGTCACTCAGATTCCTGCAGTTCGGCAGATATATGCTGACGAAAAAATGACTACCGAATGACCTTGAAAATTTCAAAGGCCTCTATTCGGCAAACCCTTCGACTGATATCAACGTGACTATGACATGACACTCACATGTGCATAAACTCAAACTGACATGAATATGGTCACTCAGATTCCTGCAGTTCGGCAGATATATGCTTTCGAAAAAATGACTACCGAAAGACCTTGAAATTTTCAAAGGCCTCTATTCGGCAAACCCTTCGACTGATATCGACGTGACTATGTCATGACTCTGACATGTGCATAAACTCAAACTGACATGAATATGGTCACTCAGATTCCTGCAGTTCGGCAGATATATGCTTTCGAAAAAATGACTACCGAATGACCTTGAGAATTTCAAAGGCCTCTATTCGGCAAACCCTTCTACTGATATCAACGTGACTATGACATGACACTCACATG